>NC_068456.1:18162908-18432664 GCF_023373465.1 Oncorhynchus keta
TATGTATGTCTATGGTGGCCTGATATGGTTCCCAATCAGAGGCAGCTGTTTATCGTTTTCTCTGATTGGGGATCATCTTTAGGTAGCCATTTTCCCTCTTGTGTTTGTGGGTTCTTATTCTATGTTTAGTTGCCTGTCGGCACTATTCGTATTAGCTTCACGGTTTGTTGTTTTGTTAGTTTGTTCAGTGTTCTTTCTTTATTAAAAAAAGAATGTACGCATACAACGCTGCACCTTGGTCTCCTTCATATGACCAACGTGACAACCCCACATTAAAAATTACTATAGCTTACTATAGAATAATGCAGTACTTACTATAGAATTCGACAGAAGTCTGAAGTAAACTATAGTATATTGTGGAATACTATACTCCACACTGTAGTATCCCTCGATCATGTGTAGTAAAGAATTTCTTAGTATACTGTAGAATACTATACTACACACATCGTCTGTCCTCGGTTGCAACACTCTGTCTCTGGAAGCAACGTCAACACAAGAACTGTTCGTCGGGTGCTTCATGAAATGGGTTTCCATGGCGAGCAGCCGAACACAAGCCTAAGATCACCATGCACAAGACCAAGCGTTGGCTGGAGTGGTGTAAAGATCACTGCCATTGAACTCAGTGGAAACGTGTTCTCTGGAGTGAGGAATCACGCTTCACCATCTGGCAGTCCGACGGACAAATCTGGATTTGGCAGATTTGTGTATATTTTTTATATATATATATTTTTTTCACCTTTATTTAACCAGGTAGGCTAGTTGAGAACAAGTTCTCATTTACAACTGCGACCTGGCCAAGATAAAGCATAGCAGTGTGAACAGACAACACAGAGTTACACATGGAGTAAACAATTAACAAGTCAATAACACAGTAGAAAAAAGGGGAGTCTATATACATTGTGTGCAAAAGGCATGAGGAGGTAGGCGAATAATTACAATTTTTCAGATTAACACTGGGGTGATAAATGATCAGATGGTCATGTACAGGTAGATATATTGGTGTGCAAAAGAGCAGAAAAGTAAATAAATAAAAACAGTATGGGGATGAGGTAGGTAAAAATGGGTGGGCTATTTACCGATAGACTATGTACAGCTGCAGCGATCGGTTAGCTGCTCAGATAGCAGATGTTTGAAGTTGGTGAGGGAGATAAAAGTCTCCAACTTCAGCGATTTTTGCAATTCGTTCCAGTCACAGGCAGCAAAGAACTGGAACGAAAGGCGGCCAAATGAGGTGTTGGCTTTAGGGATGATCAGTGAGATACACCTGCTGGAGCGCGTGCTACGGATGGGTGTTGCCATCGTGACCAGTGAACTGAGATAAGGCGGAGTTTTACCTAGCATGGACTTGTAGATGACCTGGAGCCAGTGGGTCTGGCGACGAATTTGTAGCGAGGGCCAGCCGACTAGAGCATACAGGTCACAGTGGTGGGTGGTATAAGGTGCTTTAGTGACAAAATGGATGGCACTGTGATAAACTGCATCCAGTTTGCTGAGTAGAGTGTTGGAGGCAATTTTGTAGATGACATCGCCGAAGTCGAGGATCGGTAGGATAGTCAGTTTTACTATGGTAAGTTTGGCGGCATGAGTGAAGGACGCTTTGTTGTGGAATAGAAAGCCGACTCTAGATTTGATTTTCGATTGGAGATGTTTGATATGAGTCTGGAAGGAGAGTTTACAGTCTAGCCAGACACCTAGGTACTTATAGATGGCCACATATTCAAGGTCGGAACCATCCAGGGTGGTGATGCTGGTCAGGCGTGCGGGTGCAAGCAGCGAACGGTTGAAAAGCATGCATTTGGTTTTACTAGCGTTTAAGAGCAGTTGGAGGCCACGGAAGGAGTGTTGTATGGCTTTGAAGCTTGTTTAGAGGTTAGATAGCACAGTGTCCAAGGACGGGCCGGATGTATATAGAATGGTGTCGTCTGCGTAGAGGTGGATCAGGGAATCGCTCGCAGCAAGAGCAACATCATTGATATATACAGAGAAAAGAGTCGGCCCGAGAATTGAACCCTGTGGCACCCCTATAGAGACTGCCAGAGGACCAGACAGCATGCTCTCCGATTTGACACACTGAACTCTGTCTGCAAATTAGTTGGTGAACCAGGCAAGGCAGTCACCCGAAAAACCGAGGCTACTGAGTCTGCCGATAAGAATATGGTGATTGACAGAGTCGAAAGCCTTGGCAAGGTCGATGAAGACAGCTGCACAGTACTGTCTTTTATCGATGGCGGTTATGATATCGTTTAGTACCTTGAGCGTGGCTGAGGTGCACCCGTGACCGGCTCGGAAACCAGATTGCACAGCGGAGAAGGTACGGTGGGATTCGAAATGGTCAGTGACCTGTTTGTTGACTTGGCTTTCAATGACCTTGGATAGGCAGGGCAGGATGGATATAGGTCTGTAACAGTTTGGGTCCAGGGTGTCTCCCCCTTTGAAGAGGGGGATGACTGCGGCAGCTTTCCAATCCTTGGGGATCTCAGACGATATGAAAGAGAGGTTGAACAGACTAGTAATAGGGGTTGCGACAATGGCGGCGGATAGTTTCAGAAATAGAGGGTCCAGATTGTCAAGCCCAGTTGATTTGTACGGGTCCAGGTTTTGCAGCTCTTTCAGAACATCTGCGATCTGGATTTGGGTAAAGGAGAACCTGGAGAGGCTTGGGCAAGTAGCTGCGGGGGGGCGGAGCTGTTGGCCGAGGTTGGAGTAGCCAGGCGGAAGGCATGGCCAACCGTTGAGAAATGCTTGTTGAAGTTTTCGATAATCATGGATTTATTGGTGGTGACCGTGTTGCCTAGCCTCAGTGCAGTGGGCAGCTGGGAGGAGGTGCTCTTGTTCTCCATGGACTTCACAGTGTCCCAGAACTTTTTGGAGTTGGAGCTACAGGATGCAAATTTCTGCCTGAAGAAGCTGACCTTAGCATTCCTGACTGACTGCGTGTATTGGTTCCTGACTTCCCTGAACAGTTGCATATCGCTGGGACTATTCGATGCTATTGTAGTCCGCCACAGGATGTTTTTGTGCTGGTCGAGGGCAGTCAGGTCTGGAGTGAACCAAGGGCTATATCTGTTCTTAGTTCTGCATTTTTTTGAACGGAGCATGCTTATCTAAAATGGTGAGGAAGTTACTTTTAAAGAATGACCAGGCATCCTCAACTGATGGGATGAGCTCAATGTCCTTCCAGGATACCCGGGCCAGGTCGATTAGAAAGGCCTGCTCACAGAAGTGTTTTAGGGAGCATTTTAAAGTGATGAGGGGTGGTCGTTTGACTGCGGCTCCGTAGCAGATACAGGCAATGAGGCAGTGATCGCTGAGATCCTGGTTGAAGACAGCGGAGGTGTATTTGGAGGGCCAGTTGGTCAGGATGACGTCTATGAGGGTGCCCTTGTTTACAGATTTAGGGTTGTACCTGGTGGGTTCCTTGATGATTTGTGTGAGATTGAGGGCATCTAGCTTAGATTGTAGGACTGCCGGGGTGTTAAGCATATCCAAGTTTAGGTCACCTAACAGAACAAACTCTGAAGCTAGATGGGGGGGCAATCAATTCATAAATGGTGTCCAGGGCACAGCTGGGAGCTGAGGGGGGTCGGTAGCAGGCGGCAACAGTGAGAGATTTATTTCTGGAGAGAGTCATTTTCAAAATTAGTAGTTCGAACTGTTTGGGTATGGACCTGGAAAGTATGACATTACTTTGCAGGCTATCTCTGCAGTAGACTGCAACTCCTCCCCCTTTGGCAGTTCTATCATGACGAAAAATGTTATAGTTGGGTATGGAAATCTCAGAATTTTTGGTGGCCTTCCTGAGCCAGGATTCAGACACGGCAAGGACATCAGGGTTAGCAGAGTGTGCTAAAGCAGTGAGTAAAACAAACTTAGGGAGGAGGCTTCTGATGTTGACATGCATGAAACCAAGGCTTTTTCGATCACAGAAGTCAACAAATGAGGGTGTCTGGGGACATGCAGGGCCTGGGTTTACCTCCAAATCACCCGCGGAACAGAGGAGGAGTAGAATGAGGGTGCGGTAAACTAAAACAATGATAACTAACCTGAACAACAATATACAAGGCATATTGACATTTGAGAGAGACATACAGCAAGGCATACAGTAATCACAGTTGTTGAATTGGGAGAGCTAGCTAAAACAGTAGCTAAAACAGTCGTTGAGACAACAACAGCTAATCAGCTAGCACAACAACAGCAGGTAAAATGGCGTTGACTAGGCAGGGAGGGTCGGATTAACTACACACAGAGCCTGAGTGCGGCTGGGGCCAACAGATAAAACATAAACAAGCAGAATGGAGTACCATGATTAATGGACAGTCCAGCATGCATCAGCTATGTAGCCAAGTGATCAGTGTCCAGGGCAGGGAAGCTAGACTGGTGAGTATTATCCAGGTTAAAAAAACTGGCTGGCTGTGCAGAAGGTAAAAGGTAAAAGCCACTAGCAGTGCCTAACAATGACTAAATAGCTTGTAGCTAGTTAGCTGGTTAGCTTCTGGAGGTTCTTGAGTGTGTTCTAAAAATTAAAAATAGTAGCGATTCCGTATCACATTGGGGGAGGCAGGTTACCGGAAGGTATAAACGAAATAAAAATCGAAAAGAGATTGAAAGTAAATATGGGTCCAGTGGGTGGTTGGGACGCGGCGATTCAGACGGTGAGCAGGCCTGTGCTAACAAGCTAACAGTTAGTAGGCCGGGGCTAAACAAGGTAGCAGTTAGCGGACCGGGGCTAAACAAGCTAGCAGTTAGCAGGCCGAATTAGCAAGCAATGAGATAGCAAGGGCTAGAAAGTTAGCCTTTGGGGGACATCGCGATGGGGTGAGTCTGTTTATGCCTCTTCATGCGGTGACATCGATAGACCGGTCGTGGGTCCAGATACTGTAGCCCAGGAGTATGCTTCGGTGGTAGCACAGGAGCTCTGGCCGGGCTAGCTTCAAGCTAAGTGGGTGGAAACGCTAGTCAGGAGTAATCATCCGGGGTTGCGGTTAGTTAGTTAGCTAGCTGTGAAGATCCAGCTGAAAATTCTCAGTTTGCGGTGGGAATCCGGGGATAAAAAAAGAATAGGTCCGTTATGCTCTGGTTAGAGTCGCGTTGTTCGAACTGGCGAGAGCTTTCCGAGCTAAAGGTTAGCTGATGACCGGTTAGCTGAAGACCGCTAGCAATGGTTTGCTGACTGATAGCTGGTAGTTAGCTGGCTAGCTTCAGTGGAGGGATTCCGGATCCGAAGTAAATGTAAACACTTTAGGAAAAAAAGCAGATCCGCGCTACATTGGGTGAGGCGGGTTGCAGGAGAGTATTTAGAAGTTGAGGTTTAGCAAAATGTTTTAAAAGATATGCGAAGAAAAATATGTTAAAAAAACGATATATACAAGGGACACGACACGACAAGACGTCTGACTGCTACGCCATCTTGGATAAGTTGATGCCAGGAGAACGCTACCTGGGGTCTGGGACTGTTTGTCATGTTTTGGGCTATTCCCCTTAGTTCCAGTGAAGGAAAATCTTAATGCTACAGCATACAATGACATTCTAGATGATTCGGTGCTTCCAACTTTGTGGCAACAGTTTGGGGAAGGCCCTTTCCTGTTTCAGCATAACAATGCCCCTCTGCACAAAGCAAGGCCCATACAGAAATGAGATCAGTGTGGAAGAACTTGACTGGTCTGCACAGTGCCCTGACCTCAACCCCATCAAACACGTTTGGGATTAATTGGAACGCAGACTGCAAGCCAGACCTAATTGACCAGCATCAGTGTACGACCTTACTAATGCTTTTGCGGCTGAATGGCCACGTAGTGTACCACGGCTATATATCACACCCCCTCGGGTCTTATTGCTTAAGTATACTACAGTAGTTTGTGGGACTAGCTGGAATATGTCCAATAAACAGATATTTTGAAAAGTCTATAAAACACTGGAAGATTGGAGTATTGGTAAAGCATCTTGTGATGCAAACAAACGATCATTAATAACAAATGTATTCCGTAGAGGAGACAGCCCAGAGTTAATCCATCTGTAAGCATCTCTCCTTTCATCACACACCCATTGCAAACTACACAACAGACTTTATAAAATCCTTCAATCTTCATTCAAAACACAAAGATCCATCCTAAAAGGCCCACATCTATAGCCTACAAATCAGCATTATAGACTAACAACTCACTGACACCCTCCCTAAAGGCAACAGCGAGAATATAGCCTAGCATTGGAAATGCCAGGTGTGATTTTTCTCGAAATGTGCTGCAGCACTATTTGTCCAGTTTGTTTAATCCTTATGCAAAACAGTACATGTTATTCATGCCGTGGCTCGTATCAGACAGCATCTCCGAATCCAGGGCTTGATTAACTGAATAACCCGTGTAGGGAGGAGGGAGATGGCTGCGGGGATGCACTCAGGGCTTCTGCATAAACAGATGTGGGCTCTGCCTTCATCCACTATGGATCTTCACCTAATAAGAAATTCTGAGAATGTGAGGCAACACATTCAGTCACTGATGTCAGTAAACAAGAGCAAACTCAAGAATGATGGTATATGTATTTGATTATGTCTGAAAATGCAGTACAACTGGAAGATATACATTTGACAGGTATATATGCAAGCACACGCACACAAAAGTACAAAATGCATGTCTGAATCGGTCCTGAAAAAAATATGCAATCCGACCTCCAAACCTTCCAAACAAATTGCTTTTACACCAATAATCCTTGACCCCAACTCTCAGACCCTTTCTGATACTTTTCCAGAAATTGGATTTATTGGACTGACAATAATTGGATATGAACTAAGGACAAGCCATTTTGGAGAAGGAACACATAACTAAGGTCATTTAGCATGACAAACGTGGAACACTTACGAGGTTATTAAGGGTCACCGTCATGACAACTCATTACAAGAGGCCTTTTACCCTCTCTTCAACACCACACGCAATAACATCATGGAGTTATCTAACTTATGAATAACACAAGACAAAATAACAGCATGGTCAACTTCAAATAAAAAGTTAGTTTGGACCAAATATCTGGAATGCATATTTAATACGGATGAACAAAATCTCCATATCAATGACATGAATTTCAAATAACAGCCTCTGCTTTGGAATCCCTCCATCAGTTTGCAGAGGTCATCAAAGCATTGTAGGATGTTGATGGTAGAATGGCAGATTGAACACACTTCAAACATCAATGAGGATGTATGTAATACTACAAATATAGGATCGTAATTTGAGCCAGTTTGCTACAGCAGGAAAATAATCCTGCAGCAACTGGAAATGTGAATTATTATGTAGATTATAATCCATGTTCATTTTTGTATGGGTTGATGGTACATTTTTCGTAAGGGAAAATCAAGTCTGAAATTTCAAAGAGGAAAATTACAAAACATTAGAAGCCTTTTTTAAACCTCAAATACCCTACAAGTTCTCATGGAACAGGGTGATCAAAGTACGATCCTACATATGTAGCTATTATTATCAACTGCTCTTCAGCCAGAGCTTGAGTGGTACCATTAGTATAACCAGATAATGCTAAAAGTACTTTATCGGTATTGGTAGCAAGACATCATGCACTTAAAGCTCTTTAATATCATTTGAACCATAGGGGCTAACATTTTCCACTCGGTGCTGGCTGCTTGTTATCAGGAGGCCAGTCATGGGTTGATTAGTAATTACATAATTGCCGATTCTGAGGAGCTCTTGTTCATTTGGAAATGCAATCATCATTATAGAGATAATAACTATCTATACAGAGACCTTTTATGCTGAGACAGAGGCTTAACAGAGTAATATTGAACACAAGCATGAAGTTCATGTTGGAGTTGTGGCAGAGGTCATTTTCAGATGCCATAGATGGTGATGTGTTTGACATCACTCAGGGCCCTATTCAATCTGATAATGATTTATGGGCTAAGACTGCAAAATAACCTTGACTGCACAAATGTGTATTTGGATTTCTTGCAGGATCCTCATCATTACAGTAGTTACCAGTAAAGCCTTGAAGTTGTCCTGAACATATACATGACAAGAAAAAGTATGTGAACGCTTTGGAATTACCAGGATTGCTGCATATATTGGCCATCAAATTTGATCTGATCTTCATCTAAGTCACAACAATAGACAAACATAGTGTGCTTAAACTAATAACACAGACATTATTGTATTTTTCTTGTCTATGTTGAATACATCATTTAAACATTCACAGTGTAGGTTGGAAAAAGCATGTGAACCCCTAGGCTAATGACTTCTCCAAAAGCTAATTGGAGTCAGGAGTCAGCTAACCTGGAGTCCAATCAATGAGACGAGATTGGAGATGTTGGTTAGAGCTGCCTTGCCCTACAAAAAACCCTCACAAAATTTGAGTTTGTTATTCACAAGAAGCATTGCCTGACGTGAACCATGCCTCGAACAAAAGACATCTCAGAAGACCTAAGGTTAAGAATGGTTGACTTGCATAAAGCTGGAAAGGGTAACAAAAGTACCTCTAAAAGCCTTGATGTTCATCAGTCCACGGTAAGACAAATTGTCTATAAATGGAGAAAGTTCAGCACTGTTGCTACTCTCCCAAGGAGTAGCCGTCCTGCAAAGATGACTGCAAGAGCACAGCGCAGAATGCTCAATGAGGTTAAGAAGAATCCTAGAGTGTCAGCTAAAAACTTACAGAAATCTCTGGAAGATGCTAACATCTCTGTTGACGAGTCTACAATACGTAAAACACTAAACAATAATGGTGTTCATTGGAGGACATCACGGAAGAAGCCACTTCTGTACAAAAAAAACAACATTGCTGCACGTCTGAAGCTTGCAAAAGTGCACTTGGATGTTCCACAGCGCTACTGGCAAAATATTCCGTGGACAAATGAAACTACAGTTGAGTTGTTTGGAAGGAACACACTACACTATGTATGGAGAAAAAAAGACTCAGCACACCAACATCAAAACCTCATCCCATCTGTAAAGTATGGTGGAGGGAGCATCATTGTTTGGAGTTGCTTTGCTGCCTCAGGTCTTGGACAGCGTGCTATCATCGACAGAAAAATGAATTCCCAAGTTTCTCAAGACATTTTTCAGGAGAATGTAGGGCTATCTGTACGCTAAATTGAAGCTCAACAGAAGTTGTGTGATGCAAGAGGACAACGACCCAAAACACAAAAGTAAATCAACAACAGAATTGCTTCAACAGAAGAAAATATGCCTTCTGGAGTGGCCCAGTCAGAGTCCTGACCTCAACCCGATTGAGATGCTGTGGCATGACTTCAATAGAGAGGTTCACACCAGACATCCAAAGAATATTGCCGAACTGAAACAGTTTTGTAAAGCAGAATGGTCCAGAATTCCTCCTGACCATTGACCGTTGACCGTTGATCTGCAACTACAGAAAATGTTTGGTTGAGGTTATTGCTGCCAAAGGAGGGTCAATCAGTTACTAAATCCAAGGGTTCACATACTTTCCCCACCCTGCACTGTGAATGTTTACACGGTGTTCAATAAAGACATGAAAACGTATAATTGTTTGTGTGTTATTAGTTTAAGCAGACTGTGTTTGTATATTGTTGTGACCTAGATGAAGATCAGATCCAATTTTATAACCAATTTATGCAGAAATCCAGGTATTTCTAAAGGGTTCACATAATTTCTTGGCACTGCATATATACAGTGCATTCGGAAAGTCTCCAGACCCCTTGAGGTTTTCCCACATTTTGTTACGTTACAGCCTTATTAAAAAAAAAAATTATTAACATTTTTCCTCATCAATCTACACACAATACCCCAAAATGATAAACCAATAATGACCCTTTGCTATGAGTCTCGAAATGGAGCTCAGGAGCATCCGGTTTCCAGTGATCATCCTGTTTCTACAACTTGATTGGAGTCCACCTGTGGTAAATTCAATTGATTGGACATGACTTGGAAAGGAACAACCCTGTCTATATAAGGTCGCACAGTGGACAGTGTATGTCAGAGAAAAAAACAAGGTCAACCGAGGTCAAAGGAATTGGCCGAGACAGAATTGTGTCAAGGCACAGATCCGAGGAAAGGTACCAAAACAATTCTGCA
Source organism: Oncorhynchus keta (assembly GCF_023373465.1). Taxonomy (NCBI): domain Eukaryota; kingdom Metazoa; phylum Chordata; class Actinopteri; order Salmoniformes; family Salmonidae; genus Oncorhynchus; species Oncorhynchus keta. The sequence goes on from NC_068456.1 coordinate 18,172,955, forward strand.
GCATTGAAGGTTCCCAAGAACACAATTGCCTCCATCATTCATAAATGGAAGAAGTTTGGAACCACCAAGACTCTTCCTAGAGCTGGCCACCTGGCCAAACTGAGTAGTCAGGGGAGAAGTGCCTTGGTCAATAAGGTGACCAAGAACCCAATATTCACTCTGACAGAACTCCAGAATTCCTCTGTGGGGATGGGAAAACCTTCCAGAAGGACGACCATCTCTGCAGCACTCCACCAATCAGACCTTTATGGTAGAGTGGAGAGACGGAAGCCACTCCTTAGGAAAAGGCACATGAAGGCCCGCTTGGAGTTTGCCCAAACTCTCAGACCATGAGAAATAAGATTCTCTGGTCTGATGAAATCAAGATTGAACTCTTTGGCCTGAATGCCAAATCAAGTCAAATTTCATGGCACATACGCCGAGTACAACAGGTGTAGACCTTATCGTGAAATGCTTACTTACAAGCTCTTAATCAACAATGCAGTTCAAGAAATAGAGTTAAGAAAATATTTACAAAATAAACTAAAGTGAAAAAAAAAACATAAGAAAGAATGTAACAATAACGAGGCTATATACAGGGGGTACCGGTACCGAGTCAATGTGCAGGGTACAGGTTAGTCGAGGTAATTTGTAAAGTGACTATGCATAGATAAAAGCAGCGAGTGGCAGTAGTGTATAAACGAAGGGGGGATTAATGTAAATAGTCTGGAGGGACATTTTGATTAATTGTTCAGCAGTCTTATGGCTTGGGGATAGAAGCTGTTAGGGAGTCTTTTGATCCTAGACTTGGCGCCATGGTACCACTTGCCATGCGATAACAGAGAGAATAGTCTTTGACTACCGTGGCTGGAGTCTTTGACAATTTTTGGGGCCTTTCTCTGACACCGCCTAGTATAGAGATCCTGGATGTCAGGAAGCTTGGCCCCAGTAATATCATGGGCTGTACGCACTACCCTCTGTAGCGCCATAGCTTCAGATGTCGAGCAGTTGCCATACCAGATGGTGATGCAACAGGTCATGCTCTCGATGGTGCAGCTGTATAACCCCAGAGGATCTGGGGACACATGCCAAATCTTTCTGAGGGGAAAAAGATGTTGTCGTGTCCTCTTCACAACTGTCTTGGTGTGTTTGAACCATGATAGTTTGTTGGTGATGTGGACACCAAGGAACTTGAAACTCTTGACCTGCACCACTTTAGCCCCATCAATGTTAATGGGGGCATGTTTGGCCCTCCTTTTCCTATAGTCCACGATCAGCTCCTTAGTCTTGCTCATATTAAGGGAGAGGTTGATGTCCTGGCACCCACTGCCAGGTTTATGACCTTTTCCCTATAGGCTGTCTCATCGTTGTTGGTGATCAGGCCTACCACTGTTGTGTCGTCAGCAAATTGAATGATGGTGTTTCAGTCGTGCTTGACCACGCAGGCTTGGGTAAACAGGGAGTACAGCAGGGGACTAAGCACGTACCCCTGAGGGACGGGAAGCCCAAACGAGCCCTGCCACACCCGACGAGCATCACAGTCTGTGTAGTAGGATTCAATCTTAGTCCTGTACTGATGCGTCACCCGTTTTAATGGTACGTCTGAGGGCATAGCAGGATTTCTAATATGCATAGGGATTAGTGTCCCCCTCCTTCAAATCGGCAGCTCTAGCCTTTAGCTCGGTGCAGATGTTGCCTGTAATCCATGGCTCCTGGTTGAGATATGTACGTACAGTCACTGTGGGGACGACATCGTCGATGCACTTATTGATGAAGCCGGTGACTGAGGTGGTATACTCCTCATTGCCATTGAATGAGCATATTCCACTCTGTGCAAGCAAATCAGTCCTGTAGAGTAGCATCCGCGTCATCCGACCACTTCTGTTTTGAGCGAGTCACTGGCACTTACTGCTTTAGTTTTTTGCTTGTAAGCAGGAATCAGGAGGATATAATTATGGTCAGATTTGCCAAATGGGGGGCGAGGGAGAGCTTTGTATGCATCTCTGTGTGTGGAGTAAAGGTGGTCTAGACTTTTTTTTCTCTCTGGTTGCACATGTGACATGCTGGCTGAAATGTTAAAACAGATATAAGTTTGTCGGCATTAAAGTCCCCGGTCACTAGGAGGGCCGCTTCTGGATGAGCATTTACTTGTTTGCTTATTGCCTTATACACCTCGTTGATTGTGGTCTTAGTGCCAGCATCGGTTTGTGGTGGTAAATAGATGGCTACAAATAATATAGATGAGAACTCTTTGTAGATAATGTGGTCTACAGCTTATCATGAGGTATTCTACCTCAGGGGAGCAATACCTCAAGACTTCTTTAATATTAGACATTGCGCACCAGCAGTTATTGACAAATAGACACACACCCCCTCCCCTCGTCTTACCAGATGTAGCTGCTCTGTCCTGCCGATGCACAGAGAAAACAGCCAGCTTTATGTTATCTGTTCATTGTTCAGCCACATGTAGGTGAAACATAAGATATTACCGTTTTTAATGTCCTGTTGGTAGGATAGTCTTAATCGTAGATCGTCCAGTTTGTTGAGGGCCCTCGGAGTGTGGTGTCAGGAAAATAACCTCACACTCAACGTCAACAAAACTAAGGAGATGATTGTGGACTTCAGGAAACAGCAGAGGGAACACCCCCCTATCCACATCAATGGAACATTAGTGGAGAGGGTAGTAAGTTTTAAGTTCCTCGGCGTACACATCACAGACAAACTGAATTGGTCCACCCACACAGATAGCATCGTGAAGAAGGCGCAGCAGCGCCTCTTCAACCTCAGGAGGCTGAAGAAATTCGGCTTATCACAAAAAGCACTCACAAACTTCTACAGATGCACAATCGAGAGCATCCTGTCGGGCTGTATCACCGCCTGGTACGGCAACTGCTCCGCCCACAACCGTAAGGCTCTCCAGAGGGTAGTGAGGTCTGCACAACGCATCACCGGGGGAAAACTACCTGCCCTCCAGGACACCTACACCACCCGATGTCACAGGAAGGCCATAAAGATCATCAAGGACAACAACCACCCGAGCCACTGCCTGTTCACCCCGCTATCATCCAGAAGGCGAGGTCAGTACAGGTGCATCAAAGCTGGGACCGAGAGACTGAAAAACAGCTTCTATCTCAAGGCCATCAGACTGTTAAACAGCCACCACTAACATTGAGTGGCTGCTGCCAACACACTGACTCAACTCCAGCCACTTTAATAATGGGAATTGATGGGAAATGATGTAAAATATATCACTAGACACTTTAAACAATGCTACCTAATATAATGTTCCCTACATTATTCATCTCATATGTATACGTATATACTGTACTCTATATCATCTACTGCATCCTTATGTAATACATGTATCACTAGCCACTTTAACTATGCCACTTTGTTTACATACTCATCTCATATGTATATACTGCACTCAATACCATCTACTGTATCTTGCCTATGCCGCTCTGTACCATCACTCATTCATATATCTTTATGTACATATTCTTTATCCCCTTACACTTGTGTCTATAAGGTAGTAGTTTTGGAATTGTTCGCTAGATTACTTGTTGGTTATTGCTGCATTGTCGGAACTAGAAACACAAGCATTTCACTACACTCACACTAACATCTGCTAACCATGTGTATGTGACAAACAAAATTTGATTTGATGTGATTTGATTTGTTTTCCAATGATTGCACGTTGGCCAATAATATGGAGGGAAGTGGTGGTTTACCTACTCATCTGCAAATTGTTACACGGCACCCCACCCTCCTTCCCCTTTTCCTCCGTCTTTTCTTCACGCTGATGATGGGGATTTGGCCCTTGTCTGGACAAAGCTGTATGTTCTTCGCATCAGACTCATTAAATACATCTATGTCCAGTTCGAGGTGAGTAAATCGCTGTTCTGATGTCCAGAAGCTCTTTTCGGTCATAAGAGACAGTAGCAGCATCATTGTGTACAAAATGATTTACAAACAATGCGAAAAAACGAACAAAATAGTACAGTTGGTTAGGAGCCCGTAAAACGGCAGCCATCCATCCCTACAGTGATGCAGTGGTGGCAGCATCAACCTGTGGAGATGTTTTTCAGCAGCAGGGACTGGGAGACTAGTCAGGATCGAGGGAAAGGTGAACAGAGCAAAGTACAGGGAGATCCTTGGTGAAAACCCGCTCCAGAGTGCTAAGGACCTCAGACTGAGGAGAAGGTTCACCTTCCAACAGGTCAATGACCCTAAGCACACATGACAATGCAGGAGTGGCTTCGGGACAAGTCTCTCAATGTCCTTGAGTGGCCCAGCTAGAGCCCGGACTTGAACCCGATCAAACATCTCTGGAGAGACCAGAAAATTGCTGTGCAGCGACGCTCCCCATCCAACCTGACAGAGCTTGCGCGGATCTGCAGAGAAGAATGGGAGAAAGTCCCCAAATACAGGTGTGCCAAGCTTAACCATAACCAAGGACCATAACCAAGAAGACTCAAGGCTGTAATCGCTGCCAAAGGTGCTTCAACAAAGTATGGAGTAAAGGGACTGAATACTTATGTAAATGGGATAATTCATTTTTAAATTTTTTATACATTTCCAACAATTTCTATAAACCTATTTTTGCTTTGTCAATATGGGGTATTGTGTGTAGTTTGATGAGGAAAACAACTATTGAATCTATCTTAGAATAAGGCTGTAATGTAACAAAATTTGAAAAAAAGTCAAGGGGACTGAATATTGTACTTCCGAATGCACTGTATACTGTATAATAGCCAGAAACTTTGCATAAGATGGTTATACAATCACATGTATGTCTAAAACGATGTCTCACTCAGTAGAGATACCAGTAATGGAAATAACAAATCCTCTAATACCCTGAATAGGTCAACACAATAATATAATAATGTCTTATGTTTTATTAATTCCTATCATGAATTTAATTCCAATTCACTAATTAAAAACCTTATGTGAAGAAATATATGAGCTCAGCAGGTCTGTGTTTGAGAGATAAGGTGACAAAATGTTAATGCACATTTAGAAATTGGACACCAGGTCCTCACCATGCCACAAACCAACCTTGATTACGTTCCAGTTTTATTCTGATTGGCTGAATGTGTTTTTAACAGAATGAACAGCTAGAAAATGTAAAGATTAAAGGGGTATAACATACAGTCAAGTTTAATAAGGACTGGCGTATATGAGCAGCTCAGATCAGCAGTAGTGTGCCCTGGGGACTCGCCTGTGTATTCTACCTGACTCAGACTAATACACACAGCAAAGGATTGTTACCAAGTAGTTATTTAATGGCCGAACCGTTCCATGTTTGGTAACACACATTTTAGAAAATTGGATCATGCCCTTGGATCAATATTATAGACAATATCAGTCAATAATAGAGAATGCCACAAACATGCAAGCCTGCTAGCTTATTATTGAAGTAGGAGGGAGTAAGATAATAACTGTAGTACAATTGTATTTTTTCTGCTGTATTGTCTCGGTGTCAATGACCAGTTACATAAAGTTCCCCTGGGTTCAAAAATACAACATCGTACTTGCACTATGCACTGCAAAATTTGCAATAAAACAATATTTACCGTTTTGTAACATGCAAATGGTTATCGATACAACTCAAACATGCCTTTAGTGCAGGACAAATATTTATCCATGACATGGAAGCATTGTTATCGGTTTCCACTGAATATGGCCCAAAGACTCCAACAATTCTATTCAAATTCGATTCCATAGCACTGTCTTTCTCTCATAATTTGTCATAGAGCTCTCTAAAAGATACCTACGTCTGAATCCCTCTTAGCGACAGCCTCCTTCCTATAAGGCAAAAGTAGTAAGGAAGATATCCATATCTCTATGACCCCTGACCCTTCAGCCTCAGTTAGCGGTGACTGACCATTAGCCTAGTACGATCTAAGGTCTATAATGAGAGTCCCCAACTTGGAAGTAGTAGACTGCTGAGAGGGGTTAGGGCTGAAGGGGCACCTCTAAATGTGCAGTATTGGTCGTGGGATTGGAAAGAACACAGAGGGACTTAAATGCAAAGGCTATAGGGATGTTTGAAGCGCACTCCTCTCCAGTCTTGTTCTCACTCACATCCCAGTCCATTGCTTTCTCTCCTGCTCTCTCACCTCGCTCCCCATTTATCTTCTTGTTTCTCTCTCTCTTTTAGCACCTCTCTCTCTCTCCCTCCGTCTCCTCTCTTTTCAGGTATGATAATGAGAATCTTCCAGTGTCCTTTTATGCCATATTATTTTCCAGTCCTTTCAATTTTCTCCACAAAAACAGCCTGGTGGAGTTAAATGCTTGTAAAGAATCATACTGGCAGATGCAGCATGGTTAACATTACAAAGGAGAAGAGGCAGATGATTGTTACACAGGAATTGTAAAACAGAAAGGCAGTATGGATTAGAAATGTATAAATATTTAATTTGAAGATTACTTGATCATGTTCTCACATTCATGTAGAATAATCTTATCTTTCTTGCTAAATCTCCCTGTATTTAGGGAGATTTAACTAGACGCTCTCATGCCCCTTGCTTTGGTTAATACGTACTATCAACCACTTGGGAGTGAAAACACGAAGAGTTTCCTTCCAAAATGCTGTATATCCATTTTCAGAAATGTTGGTAAATTAGCTTTTATTGTTTAAAGAAATTATGAAAGAGATTGCTGTGTTTTTTCACAACTTAATCATGGCATGGGGTTGTTCAATGACAGACCTGTATTTGTTTAAAATCTAAATCACTTGATAGTTTAATTTCAAAGAGTAATAGTCACGTTTGTTTTGTGCAAATTGCTATATAGCCGCCTCACTCTCAGACAAATAAGTAATACGGCTAGGTTTAAAAAAGTCAAATGTAACATAACTACATATTTAAAAAGTTGTACAAATTCTACATTTGGTGACGTCAATATACAGTATATATAAAAAGTAAAAATATATAAATATATGAATTAAAACAGAACAGTAATATTTTACACACACACACAAAGGTACTCATAAGTAATAATTTCTGATAAAAACAAACAAATGTGAAACATTTGTGGATATAGTGTTTTGGAAATATACTTCACATACACTCATGACAACTAATTTGAATCATATGATCTTGGGCCTCATGTTGGTGTTCTGTTACCTTCAATAGATCATTGCCATGGCTCCCACCTCTGACATTATATTTTATAATATAATATTTCCCCAATCAAATAGGATATGATGTTGTGAGGGGCTGTCATAATTGTCAGCGATCCCCTCTGTACTATCCGAAATAAAGCACAGGCCCACAGGCCCAGCCTTAAATCAATCGGAGGATATGAAATCTGTCTCATCAGAAACATCAAAGACAGAAATGAGGAAATTCTTCAGGCGCTGTCAGCAACCAAGAGGTTTTTCTCACTTTGCACCAAGGTCGTTCCACGAAATGAGTGCCTTTTGTGTCCCTTTCATGTTTTAAATAGAAATTGTGCACCAAAATTGAAATGTAAAAGCCTGCTATATTAAAGTGCCCTTTAATATAGACCACATATAGACCACATGGAGAATTCAGTCAGTCAGATTATTTTATATGAATAAAGACTTGCTGAAGTGCCAAGAATCAGCATTTTGACATGCCCCTGTGTGCATCCTTTGACTTCTTGGAAGATTTTAACCCACTTAACCCCAACATTTATCCAAGTTTTGTAAAGCCCTAGTTATTTTGTTTCTTATTATTTATTTAATGTGATTAGTGATTCATGTACGTCTGTCCCTCGTTTTGAGTTCAACCCTATTATGGCTTTTTTTTGTGATAGAAAAACACATCAACCCTGTTATGCATAGATAGACAGGCTAGAACTGTTTTAACAATTCATTTTTATTTGTGAAGCTTGCTTTCAATTGCCAATCCCTGTTGCACACAACAAGCTTCCATTCCCTGTCACAAGGGCATAAATGGCTGATTTAAGATGAAGTCGTCAACCCTGCTACTTTATTCAAATCAATCAAATGAAATTGCAGGTGTAGAGAAATGCTTATGTTTCTAGCTCCGAAAGTGCAGTAATACCTAGCAACACAAATCTCCTCCCAGAAAAAGAAAGAAATTAAGAAATATCAGAACGACAGTATTGACAGTATATAAATAGAAAAGGTGTGTACAGCAGTAGTTATTTGCAGGGTTGGGTAGGTTACTTTCTAAATGTAATCATTTAGTTACTAGTTACCTGTCCAAAATTGTAAAGGTAACTTTTGGATTAGCCAAACTCAATAATGTAATCTCATTACATTCAGTCACTTTTAGATTCCTTTCCCATTAAGAGACATTAGAAGAAGACAAAAATGTGTTTTACCAATTGAACGACATCTTTTGCAGGATAAATCATTGTTAAAGTTTACATAGCTCCCCATATATGGATGTTCAATTTAACTTCATACGTTTGTTATGTAGGCTTCTTCTAACCCATCTCTTTCTACTGCACATAATAATATAATTAAGTTATATCTTGACATAAAAAAAACAATAAATGTTAAACCCCTTGATCTTCAAGAATAGGACTTGGAAATATGGAGTATGGAATAGGCAAATTGTTTTACCTGAGCATAACCCCAAAACTAAGGATTTATTGGCCAGCCCTACTCTGTTGTTTATGATTTTGTGCATGCTTTGAGCACTACTGAAAAGTGCTATTTACAGGGCATGTGAAAAATGAATGTGCTGCATTTTCTATAGGCCTATTGTTTACCTTTCTGACACATTGATATCTTGAAAACGGGCAGCTGTTTAAAGGGCAAATCCACAATAACAAATGAAACAATAACAAACGGGTGCCACGCCTCTGTTTTGGTAAAAAGCTGAGGGATGGGCCTGGAGAAATATAACCACTCTCAGATTAATAGACAGAGTTATGGATGCGAGGACTGACGAGCCATGACATCAACATTATTGCTTTAAACCATGTTATGATGCTAATCAGTGTTCGTTTACATTTACAATGTTTACAAAGCTTATATTTTTGGTTCTCATGGAGTCTGACAGTTGAACTAAGCTCATGAAGCTTGTATAAGTTATATTAATCAAGAATCATCATCATTATAAGTCCACAAATGGATGTAGCAACTACAGACTGCCCCTTTACGTCTATCAAAAGTGTATTAGTTTGAGCATGTGTCCATTAGGCCTATGGATTTTGTTTATCAGCATGAATTAGATTGAGCAATAAAAACCTCACTTTTATTCCATAGGCTGATATCCACACGATGCAGCTGTTGCAAGAGTGCATTTTTCACTGGCTGTCCACTGGTTTGATTTTTTTTTTTGATAGGCAGTGTCACATTCTGACCATAGTTCTTTTGTGTTTTCCTTGTTTTAGTGTTGGTCAGGACGTGAGCTGGGTGGGCATTCTATGTTGTGTGTCTGCTTTGTCTATTTCTATGTTTGGGCAGGTGTTAGTCATTGTCTCTGATTGGGAACCATATTTAGGTAGCCTGTTTTGTGTTGGGTTTTGTGGGTGATTGTTTCTTGTCTTTGTGTCTATGCACCAGATAAGACTGTGTTCGGTTTGCACATTTATTGTTTTGCATTCTGTTCATGTTGAGTTACCTTATTAAAATAACATGAACTCAACCACGCTGCGTTTTGGTCCCCGTCTCCTTCCCAGGAAGAATCCCATAACAGAATCACCCAGCAACCAAGGACCAAGCAGCGTGGTAAACAGAGGCAGCAGAAAAAGCAGCAGGAGGAGAAGCAACAGGTGCAGCAGGAGAAGCAGCAGCAGCAGCAGGAGCAACAGCAGCAGTGAGAGAGGCTGTACTATTTGGAAAAATGGACTTGGGAGGAGATCCTAGATGGGATAGGACCCTGGGCAGAGCCAGGGGAATATTGCCGCCCCCAAGCCGAGCTGGAGGCAGCGAAAGCAGAGAGGCGGCATTATGAGGAGCTAGCACGGCAGAGCGGCTGGAAGCCCGAGAGGCAGCCCCAAAAATGTATTGGGGAGGGACACAGGGAGAGTGTGGCAGAGTCAGGAGCCAGACCTGAGCTAACTCCCCCTGTTTACCGTAAGGAGCCATGGATGTTATTGGAGCTATCGGCGAAGCTGAGGGCTGAGTCTGAGAGGGTCGAGGAGTTATTGGACAGAATGGAGGAGAGTGAACAGATGGGAGATGAGGAGACACTCGAGGAGGTGTTAATAGAATTGGGGGAGTGTGAAGAGAGAGAGCAGTTGATTTGGCATAGTATGCAAGGCATTCGCCCTGAGGTGCGTGTCCCCAGCCCGGTACCAAGAGTGCCGGCACCCCGCACCAGGCTGTCTCTCCATCCCATAAACACAGGTGCTCCCGCCTGTCCGGCGCTACCAGAGTTTCCGCCCCTCAGTCCAGAGGCACCAGCGCCCCTCAGTCCAGAGGCGCCAGCGCCCCTCAGTCCAGAGGCGCCAGAGCCCCTCAGTCCAGAGGCACCAGAACTCCTCTGTCCAGCGCTGCCAGAGCCTTCCTCCTCTCCAGCGTTGCCGGAGTCTCCAGTCTGCCCAGCGCCGCCTGAGCTGCCCGTCTGCCCAGCGCCGCCTGAGCTGCCCGTCTGTCCAGAGCTGCTATAGTCTCCCGTCTCTCCAACGCCGTCAGATACTCCCGTCTGTCCAGAGCCGCTAGAGCCGCCTGTCAGCATGCAGCCGCCAGAGCCGCCAGTCAGCCAGGATCTGCCAGAGCCGCCAGTCAGCCAGGGTCTGCCAGAGCCGCCAGTCAGCCAGGGTCAGCCAGAGCCAGGAGCTGCCAGAGCCGTCAACCAGCCTGAGCTACCTCTCAGTCCTGAGCTACCTCTCAGTCCTGAGCTACCCCTCAGTCCCGAGCTGCCCCTCAGTCCAGAGCTGCCCCTCAGTCCAGTGGGGCCCTTTGTTAGGGTTACTAGGCCAAGGTCGGCGGCGAGGGTTGCCACTCAAAGGACACTAAGGAGGTGGACTAAGACAATGATGGAGTGGGGTCCACGTCCAGCGCCAGGGCCGCCACCGCGGACCGGAGTCCGCACCTTGTGGGAGGGGGGGTACTGTCACGTTCTGACCATAGTTCTTTTGTGTTTTCCTTGTTTTAGTGTTGGTCAGGACATGAGCTGGGTGGGCATTCTATGTTGTGTGTCTGGTTTGTCTATTTCTATGTTTGGCCTGATATGGTTCTCAATCAGAGGCAGATGTTAGTCATTGTCTCTGATTGGGAACCATATTTAGGTAGCCTGTTTTGTGTTGGGTTTTGTGGGTGATTGTTTCTTGCCTTTGTGTCTATGCACCAGATAAGACTGTGTTCGGTTTGCACATTTATTGTTTTGCATTCTGTTCATGTTGAGTTACCTTATTAAAATAACATGAACTCTAACCACGCTGCGTTTTGGTCCGCCTCTCCTTCCCAGGAAGAATCCCGTAACAGGCAGCTTAAACTTCTTAAATTCAAATTCTATTTGGTTCAAATACACATTTAGATTTGTAAACGGCCATCCACAACAAGCACAATCCGTAAGGCGCAAATAGCTAAATGAGAGAGCAGCAGTGTGATTCACATCAATGAGCAATGTAGATATCAATAAGTGATATCCGTATCGAAGTAGACTACACCACTGCTGTCATCCTTACTTCCAAGTGTTTATTAAAATCTTGGATGCCGACAGCAGTCGCACCATTGGAAGACATACGTAGCTTGGACTGTAGCCTACAAAAGCATATTCTTGCTCTTTTTCCGCAATCCATCCAACACATTTGGTGTGTCATCATAGTGGTCTCTGACTTGTGGTCAGACACGCTCAGGTGGAACAAATTCGCGCCTTTTTTAAATGCTGATTTGAATGTCATTGAGAAAACAGAAGTGTCAAGGATTTTTTTTCCCGCTGAATTTAAAAGTAATCCTTGAAGTAATCATCTAATTTTTCAAAAGTATCTGTAATCTGATTACCATCTTTTTCCTGGTAATGTAATGAATTACAGTTACTGTTTTTGTACTCCGTTACTCCCCAACCCTGTTTATTTGGCACTTACTAAAGTATTACTTTGAGATAGAAAAACATGTATTTTTTAAGAAGCTGAACGTGTGCTCTTTATGACAGAATGTGACATTTATTTGACCAAGTTACACTTCTCAAAAGGCACCGAATTGGTGGAACGACCCACCTATGGTAGTCGAAGAGAAATATAATGCTTAATTTCAAAGAGAGAAACAATCCTATGAAACTATTAATTATATTTTATTCCGCCACTTTTTTCACATTTCACCTGTTGAATCCAGGTGAAAGCTATGATCCCTTGTGGACGTCACTTGGGGGGTGCAACTCAATATTAGGAAAGTGTTTTCTACACAGTGTATAGCCGCATTGACTGAGTATGGAAGGTATTGGTAAGTGTGCTATACAGTAGCTGTGTAATTACACAGATTGTCCTCTGTTTATGACTGACCCTAGTCATGTCAATTTGATTGACACTGCACAGGAAAATGGTGCATGTCAGAAAACCTCTGAATATAATGTTACAAAGTGGGATTAAAATGAATATAATTTTATTTTTATGTCAACAATATACAAAAAATACTTTGTCAAAGTGGAAGACACATTTTATTTTTTGTTTGAAGATTCATAAATAATGTAATAACTAAAATAGGTATTATGTATGGTATTAGGCATCGTTAAGTATTCACTCCATTTGTTTAGGCAAGCCTAAATTAGTTTAGGAGTAAAAACACTTTTTAAAATGATTAACCCTTCTTCTGTCCCCCATCCATACAACATCTGTAAAGTCCCTCAGTCAAGCAACTACAAAGACCAGGGAGATTCTTGAAAGCCTCATAAAGAAAAGAAGTGCAGTGATTGGTAGATAGGTACCAATAACAAATCAGACATTGACAATATCTTTAAGCATGGTCTAGTTAATAAATAAGCTGTGCCTTAGGTATTAAACCACCCAGACACATCAAAGATATGCTCATCCTTCTGAACTGAGCTGCAGGACAGGAATGAAACTGCTCAGGGATGTTACCATGGGTGATTTTAAAACAGTTACAGAGTTCAATGGCTTTGATGGGAGAGAATTGACGATGGACCAACATTGTAGTGACTCCACAATAATGACCTGAATGACAGAGTGAAAAGAACACAAATATACAAAATAAAGATATTTGAAAACATGAATCTGTATGCAACAAGGCACTAAAGTAAATGCAAGGCCTAATGTTTGGGGAAAATTCAACACAACACAACACTGAGTAACTGCCTCCTTACTTTCAGGCATGGTGGTGGCTGCATCATGGTGTGGGTATGCTTGACATCGGCATATACTTGGGTTTCAGGATAAAAATAAAAACTAGGGCTAAGCGCAGGCAAAATCCTACCTACACTCTTAGAAAAAAAGGGTTCTTCTGCTGTCCCCATAGAAGAACACTTTTTGGTTCCAGGTATAACCCTTTTCGTGTTCCATGTTGAACCCTCTGTGGAAAGGGTTCTACCTGGAACCAAAAGCATTCTACCTATTATCAAAAAGGGTTCTACAAAGGGTTATCCTATAGGGACAGCCAAATAAAACTTTTGGGTTCTAGATATGACCTTTTTTTCTAAGAGTGTAGAGCAAAACCTGGTATAGTCTGCTTTCAGCAGTACAATAACCTACAACACAAGGCCAAATATACGCTGTTCCTACAGTAAGTGGCTAATCAGCTTGAAATACTATAGCAAGACTTGAGAATTGTTGTCTAGCCATAATCCCAAACATATTGACAGAGCTTGAGGAATAATTTTGAAAAGAATAATGGGTAAATATTGCACAATACAGGTGTGCAAAGGTCTTAGTGTATGAGACTTACCCAAGAAGGTGTTTATAATATGTATTGACTCGGGGAGCTGAATACTTAGACAACGACTAGATTTAATTTTTTTATTAATATTCAGTTTTTTTTTATTCAAATTTTTCATCCACTTTGAGATTATAGTATTTTGTGTATATTGTAGATATAAAATGACAGTTAAATCCTTTTTAATCCAACTTTGTAAGACAATAAATGATGGCACGCGTCTTCAGACTCACCTGAACGCCATCACCTCCTTGATTATTATTCATCCCTATACATGTTACTCTCTTTGGTTCCTTCCCCAGGCATCATTGTTTCTGTTCCACTGTCATGTCTGTGCATTGTTTGCGTTTCTTGTTTTGTATTTAGTTGTGTTTATTTATGAAACACTTACTCCCTGAACTTGCTTCCCAACTCTCAGAGTACTCGTTAAACAAGGGGTCTAAATACTTTTGTAAGGTACTGTATGTACTGGTCTGAGGGGTTTGTCTGCTATTCTTACAGTATCCAAAACCATTCTATGGTTTTATTTGAATACAGGAAAAGGGTATATATTATTACGTAAATATAGCAATGTGGAGTGAATTGAGTTTCTGGGTATCAGGAAGGGATCTCTTTTCAGTCCTCATCTTCACCCATTCCCTTGTGATACTCTCTCTTGCATAAATGCCACGGAGGTCTTGTGTCAATATTGATGTTAAATAGGAATGCGTCCAGATGGTAGGAGAAGAAGTGACGAGGAGGCTGTCGGCGTGTCGTTATCGCCCTTTTAGGGAGATCGTGCTGCTGATATCAACCCTGACACTTATATACAGGTACAGACTAAATGACAGTTCATTTATAAATGTCACAGGGGGAGAACGTGGAAGAGGTCACCAGAATAACTGCCAGTAAGGGTTCGCTCTCTAATGTTCTGTCCTTTTAGATGTTGTCGATATTTCCGGTGGATCTGGCAAATTAAACAAGACACATAATATTACATTTTCACTAGATGGGGTATAGAATTAAGGATTTCCTGATGTCTGACTTCTTCGTTGTCTGCAAGCAGAGACACATTTTGTTGTGAAGCTTGATTGTGCAAATCCCCTTGAAGAAGATGAGCAGAAATCTAGAGGGGGATTTTGTCTTGTTATTTGTTGCGTTTAATGAAGCAATGACCCTTTCACCTCTGAGTTGCACAGATATTCATGAGCATGCAAACGGAATGTAGAAGCAATTGATAAATGAAAATGCAGGATACATGTTTAAATCTACATGACATAAAACACACTAGATAATGAAGAGAGACTCAGCCTGAACAGTATTCCATGTCAACATACAACAATAGCCTTTTGGACGCTAATTTTGTCATTACAAATTAGACAATTATTCAGGGGAAATTAAGGTTGTATGAAAATAAGATACCAACAGACAAATTGGAATGACAATGGTTTGGCTGGAAGGTAATAGGACCTTCAATGGTTGGCTGGGGCAGCAGGGTAGCCTAGTGGTTAGAGTGTTGGACTAGTAACTGAAAGGTTGCAAATTCAAATCCCCAACTGACAAGGTACAAATCTGTTGTTCTGCCACTGAACAGGCAGTTAACCCACTGTTCCTAGGCTGTCATTGAAAATAAGAATTTGTTCTTAACTGACTTGCCTAGTAAAATAAAGGTTAAAAAAAAATACTGTACTGTAATACCATTGGTGATGATATTTAAAAATCTTCTAATCACTGATATTTTATTTCATGTATTTGTGCATCATTGGAGCTGTACTACAGGGTATTTAACATCTTGCCAGCTAGTTTTCATGTAGGTTTTTACAATTTTGCCAATTTGTTGTTGCCAGCCGTTCAGTAAATAAATAATTTCCCACAGAAAGATTCAGGGTTGATGCATTTTGATTTCCCACAGTGAAAAACTTAGAGATGATGAGATTAATTATATGATCTCAGATGTGTGATCATCCATGTTTTGCCTGTATCTCAATGTACTGAACCAACTGAGTAATAGCAGAGACACACTCCTGGTTAGACTGAGGCAACTCCTGCTGAGACGGATGCTGTCCTAGTACAGACACAGTACACCAGAAATAATGACGGCTGCAGTGTACTGAGCACCTCTGACCAGAATGTTGTCGGTCCATCTTTTTTGTGTTCACATAGCGTAATACATTGGCCATCAGCCAAGTTAAAATACTCTAGACCAGGGGGTAGAAGTAGTGTTGCATTCTTAAACGTCCAATGCAGCAGTTTTTAGCTCAATATCAAAACATTTCTGGGTAACAATTAATTACCTTACTGTAATAGTTTTCCATTACGGACTGTCTGGGAGTAGCTTGAGGGTGAAGGGAAAAGACACCAAAGTGGTGGAGGCGCCTAATAGGAGGGCTATGTAATCTGAAAACTAGCTCTTGTTGCTTGTGGTCTATTAACTTATATCGCCTGTGATGTCACCAGGCAAGCCAAAACTACACCCATGCAAAACCTGCTGATTAGAAGGTCCTGTGGACATCACATTTTCAACCAGAAACTTATAATAACACTGATCAACATTTTTCACACTTTTATAGTGTTTGTTTCATTTATTGTTGAACAATATGATTCAAAACACAGGAAAAGCTATTTTGACTGCACTGGACCGTTAAGCATTGTTTCCGTTAGCATTCCCAGGGCCACGTTGCTATAGCCAATGTGTGCATCTAGCGAATTCATTGTGATTTAGACAACTAATTATTTGTGATTTATTAACAGTTGTTCATTAATGTGATGACTTATTTATTCAATCCACTAACTATGTTAAAATGTTACCCGATTAAATGAGTCATGTAAGAATTAACTCATTAGAAATGTGGGGCACCACGGAAGAAGTTGTTTATCGAGTTACTATCTCCCGAATTAAACTCTAGAAGATAGATACATTTATAACAGTTACTTATCATTCATTACCTTCTATCAGTCTCATTCTGATTGGTCGCAACCTTCTTGGATCCGCAAGAACCCCAGCCTAGCTCATTATTCAGTACTACACAAATTGATTAATATTATATTATATATATATTTACTAGCTAACTAAATAACACAGAATAACATACACACTTACATTAGACAAAGGTCCCTAGTGGACTGACAATATATGATGGCTTTTTACAATATAATGTTAGATGGAGAGGGGGAAAGAGAGAGAGAGGAATATTATATTTATCATGGACACATTCTAAAACTGTTCTTACATTAATCATATACTTTGCACACGAACCACTGCCCGTTCAGGATAAGAAATCATGAATGTATTTACGTGTAGATGTCTTTGTTCGTCGTCTCTCTGTTGAAACCAATTAATCCTTCTATGGAGAAGTTGTAATTGTCCTGCTTCGGTGTAAGGCTCTGATTGTCCACCAGAGGTCACAATGTCCTTCTTCTTAGTTGTCTGTGGTTCAATGACTCACCAGTGAATGAGCTTCTCCTCTCTTCCTCGGATAGATAGTCAAAGTTCCATACTCACTTTACCCGTGCATCTGCAGACTGATGGGGTCCTGTTCTGGTAAGTTAATTTTCTTCACCTCGTGTTGAGAGTTTCAGAGTTTCTAACCTTTTCAACGTGTGGATCACAGTCTCATGTCTTTTGGTCTGGTATGTTTAATCTTAGAGAATCCTTTTAAGAACTCTGGTCGGAAAGGGTGGTTCCATCATATTTCCATGATCTCTGAACTCACTTGGGGCGTGGCTACTGATTGTGTATGGTTTATACACAAACAATTTTCATTAGAAAACTAAAATCCCATTCCTATCTTAACAACAATATGTTCATCATTTTGCATTTCTTATACACGATGTATTGGATGAAGACTTGACAGATATGCGTATACTTCCCAAATTAGAGTTATTTATTGATAGCATCCTTAATGACGTCACAAAATAATAAACAATATGACGTGATTATTCTTTACGTCAGCTGTCATCCTTCCTCACATTTGGATGATAGAAATAACATTCCAATGTTCACTTTTTGGATGAAAACGGTTTGGGCGCCAAACATCTTTGAGGTCACAGGACATTCCTTTAGTAATACTGGAGAGCAGGAGAAAAATGACCCTCCTCCCTAATTTATGACAGAGTATTAAGGTGTCAAAACTGGCCCAGCTATCAGCCATTTGCCAAGCTGATCTGAGGCCTTGGATCCTCAGCCAGGAGAGTCATGACACAGTGTTACTACAGTGGCTAGTTAGCTTATAGAGAAAACAGTAGTGTTCAGTGTTGTATGCTATGGCATCCCATATTATTAGCAATGGCATCCCATTTGTTTCATATGAAGTGTGACTAGTTCAGCTAGCAAGCTTCTCTCAATGTCTCACTAATCCAATGTTACATGTTGAAATGGCGAGAAAAGCAGCCATTCGACGGCACCCAACAGGTGTACCGTGGTACCTATTGTTTTAGCAAGCCAGACGACATTCTGCTGGTGTGTTCAAGTGATATAAAACTATTTCAATAATAGTAGCATTTGGTTATATTACATTGGCTTTATGTACACATGAACACAGACCTTATAAAGTGAGGCATTCTGAAAAAAAGCATTTTACTGCGGTCACATTCACCATTCACCTTTCCATCCAGCATGACACATTATCAAGTAAAACCATTGCAAATAAATTCTCATGTCAAACCACTCTATATTTGTTTATCAACTTTGGCCAAGACAATGTTTCTCCATGGATTTGCATCGCTTGAAAGGAGTGAAAAATAAGTGTGTCAATGAATATTGAAGCGTCCAGAAAAAGGGGGTGCAGGGTTGGTTCCGGTAAGCCCTGGATTTATTTGGCTCGTAGAGAGCATGGATATAGAATATACCTGGCTCATGAAAAGGGGTCAGACCCTAGTGAAATTGATGACATTCACTGTGGGAACCACAAAATCCCCTCTGACTTCAAAGAAACGCAGACACCTAAAGACTGTAAAGTAAAATAAAAATGTGTGTTCTCAGTTACAAGGGCACAAAAACCACACCACCCACACACATGTTGTGGAAGACAGGATTGAGGAGAAATTAATGTGCCAAGAATGGAAGAGCGAGCTAATTTCAGTACATCATTGCCATGTCAACAATAGCCTGGGAAGAAAAGGCACTATCCATATTCTGAAAAAGAGAAACAAAGCCAACACAAAATCCCACAGACGTATCGTATCATTGGCAAAGACAACAACCCTATCTTGAAATCTGGCACTAATAGCTATTCGCAGTGCAAATAGCTATTACACTGTAGATTAGCCTGGGATATTCTTCTACTATGACCAGGACAGGGTTGCTGACTTTCCTTAAACAGTAGACATAAGTGTAGATAGTCTTGTCAGGGGGTCTTTTGCCAAGTTTCTGAGCTGCTTTTTTCAAATTCTCATCCAATTGGTGCTTCAAAACATTTCCCACCTATTTCCAGCAAAGTTATAAAAAATGATAAACCCCTACTTTTAGAGAAAGTCTCCAAAATCTTAAAGCTGTATCTTTCTGTGATGTGTCTCATCCCTTTCTAGTGTGTTTAAAATGTCAGTTTAGTGCCTGCCTGCATTTACAAAAAAACTTTGAGCATTGAACGTTGAGCATTTAAGATAAAGGACAAGATTAGATCAGACCTCCTATGGCTACTCCTCTGGGTTGTGTAAACACTGGTGCTTCAGAATAGTGATGGCCTGTTGGCGAACTAAGAGTTTTTTGGTTAACATCAGGAACTGAATCATATCTGTGAAAAATACTAATTAGGCTCCCTGATTTGCATAATCATACTACTGCTTTTTGGGCTGCAGATGACAATTATCTGCATATAAATTTAAAAAATATTCTCTGAAGAGGGTAATTCCTCACTGCAGGAACAATTAATAGTGAGGAGAAAGTCTCATTCTGGTACACATGCAGGCCATCTAATTATTTGTTCAGGTTAATATGGATTTTAACCCCCTATAATCGATGTTCATGTCCCCACGGAAATCAAATTATTACAATTAAAGCATCACCAGAAAACTCTGTCAGTTTAAGCTTGAGATACATTTTTGCATTGGATGTGTCACAATCCACGGCATCCGCTGATGTCCCACTTCCGCATCTGCGTTAAAAGGTGACAGAAAATCTGTCTTCTCACAAAATCGTTTGTAACATCCGAAGGGCTTGGCCGACAAAGGAGTTGCAATCTGAAAATATAGCTCTTAATGTTAGTGTTCTATTAACTTATATCGCCTGGTGATGTCACCAGGAAAGCCAAGACTCCACCCATGCAAAACCTGCTGAATAGAAGGTCCTGTGGATATTGCATTTTCAAACAGAAACTATCCAGAAATAACACTGATCAACATTTTTCACACTTTTAATTTGTTAATTTCATCCATTGTTGTACAATATGATACAAAACACAGGATTTATTATTTTACAACACTGTCTTTAAGTTTTGTCATAGTCAATGGCGGTGGGTGTTAAAACTGTTCAACTAATGTCTTTCTCTCTAAGTCCACTACTCACCACATTTTATGCACTGCAGTCTTAGTTAGCTGTAACTTATGCTTTCAGTACTAGATTCATTCTGATCCTTTGATTTGGTGGACAACATGTCAGTTCATGCTGCAAGAGCTCTGACAGGTTGGAGGACATTCTCCGGAAGTTGTCATTATTACTGTACAAGTCTATGGAAGGGGGTGAGAACCATGAGCCCCATAGGTTTTGTATTGAAGTCAATGTACTCAGAGGAGGATGGAAGCTTGCTGTCCTCCGGCTACACAATGGCGCTACCTTACAGAGTGCTGTTGAGACTACTGTAGACCTTCTTTTCAAAATAGTGTTTTAATAAATTATTTGGTGACATGTATATATTTAGTATAGTTTTATCTAAAAAGGATAACTTGAATGTGTCACCATTTTATTTTTATGAAATCCACTGAGGAGGATGGTCCTCCCCTTCCTTCTCTGAGGAGCCTCGACTGCCACCAGACATGTCACCTATTGAGCATGTTTGGGATACTCTGGATTGATGTGTACGACAGTGTGTTCCAGTTCCCGTCAATATCCAGCAACTTCGCACAGTCACTGAAAAGGAGTGGGACAACATTCCACAGGCCACAATCAACAGCCTTATCAACCCTATGCAAAGGAGATGTCACGCTGCATGAGGGAAATGGTGGTCACAGCAGATACTGACTGATTTTCCAATCCATGCCCCTACCTTTTTTAAGGTATCTGTGACAAACAGATGCATATCTGTATTCCCAGTCATGCGAAAACCATAGATTAGGGCCTTGTGAATTTCATTCAATTGACAGATTTCCTTATATATAACCAAAAAAGTATTGTTGTCTTTCAACAATGACAAGCCACCGGGGTCTGACAACTTACTGAGGATAATAGCGGACGATATTGCCACTCTTATTTGCCATGTTTTCAATTTCAATTTAATTAGAAAGTGTGTGCCCTCAAGCCCGGAGGGAAGTAAAAGTTATTCCCCTACCTAAGGATAGTAAAGCCCACTTTACTGGCTCAAATAGCCGACCAATCAGCCTGTTACCAACTCTTTGTAAACTTTTGGGGAAAAAAATGGTGTTTGACCAGATACAATGCTATTTTACAGCAAACAAATTGACAACCGACTTTCAGCACGCTTGTAGGGGAGGACATTCAACAAGCATAGCACTAACAAAAATGACTGATGATTGGCTGAGAGAAATTGATGATAAAAAGATTGTGGGGGCTGTTTTGTTCAGTGCAGCTTTTGACAGTATCGATCATAGTCCGTTGCTGGAAAAACTTGCGTTATGGCTTTACACCCCCTGCTATATTGTGGATAAAGAGTTACGTGTCTTTACAGAACACATAGGGTGTTCTTTAATGGAAGCCTCTCCAACAAAATCCAGGTAGAATTAGGAATTCCTGAGGGCAGCTGTCTAGGCCCCTTACTTTTATTCATCTTTACTAATGACCTGCCACTGGCTTTGACTAAATGACAGTCACTAAAGTGTGTCTATGCACGCGGATGACTCAACACTATACATGTCAGCTACCACAGCGAATGAATTGACTGCAACAATTAACAAAGAACTGCAATTCGTTTCAGAATGGGTGTCAAGGAATAAGTGAAATATTTCTAAATATTTCAAAAACTAAAATCATTGTATTTATAGGACAATCATTCACGAAACCCTGAACCTCAACTAAATCTTGTAATGCGGTAATTGAGCAAGTTGATGAGACTAAACTGCTTGGAGAACTCTGTCCGTAATAAAGTGTTGTTCTGCATTCTTAACAGCACTATCCACAAGGCAGGCCCTACAGGCCGTAGTTTTGTCGCACCTGGACGACTGTCCAGTCGTGTGGTCAGGTGCCACAAAGAGGGACTTAGGAAAATTGCAATTGGCTCAGAACAGGGCAGCACGGCTGGCCCTTGGTGGTACACAGAGAGCTAACAATAATATGCATGTCAATCTCTCCTGGCTCAAAGTGGATGAGAGAATGACTTCATCACTACTTGGATGGACATGTTGAATGCAACGAGCCGTCTGGTTGAACTACTGTGCCACCTGTGTTCTGTTTAAACTACTAACACACAGCTCGGACACCTATGCATACCTCATAAAACATGCCACCAGAGGTCTCTTCACAGTCCCCAAGTCCAGAACAGACTATGGGAGGTGCACAGTACTACATAGAGCCATGACTATATGGAACTCTATTCCACATCAAGTTACTTAAGCAAGCAGTAGAATTACATAAAAAAAGTGATAAGAATTCACCTTATGGAACAGCGGGGACTGTGAAGCAACACAAACATAGGCACAGACACATGCATACTGTCGTGACGTTGTATTAGTTAATGTGACGACTGTTGTTCATCGAATGATTAAAGTTTCTAATTACCTGAATCAAGCGATTATTAACTCATTAACCTGTGGCACCATGGGAAAACTAGTTTTAATTGAGTTTCTATTTCCCAAATTAACTCAAAGAATATCAGAATATCGATTTTACAACAGCCATTAACCAGTTTCCTCTACCAATCTCGTTCTGAACGTCGTACAGCCCGTGAATCTGCACGGACCCGGGTCTAACCAATGAATTCGTACCACACCAATCTTAGTTGAATATTTATTTACTAAAAAGCTAAAATGATGATAAAAGATACACATAGACAAAACACATTATAGGATATTGATTAGAACTTAGTATAACGGGACAACACACTATGGCGCGTGTTACCCACAATGAGGATTTCAAAAGAGAGAGAAAAAAGAAAAAGTACACAAGCGAAATATACATTTGGTTGAATTTGTCAGCTATGCTATTCTAACCCTAGCTTTGCCCCAAACTGCCACTCTTATGGGTAAGAATATAATGACGTAATTACGTGGGGATGATCTCAGAGGATTCTCTGCATGGACCATTCATCTGTTTGATGACGCACTACTCCGGCGCACCTCCCTGATCATCCACCTGAGGTCAGTATCCTTTTGGGCAAGGTCTAGATTTTATTCAAATCCAATTTTAGACAACTAACTTAACATTTCATCTTCCCCAAAACATTCTCTTTGATTTGGATATTTTCCATACAACGTACAATGTATAAACATCAAACATATACTTGGAAAACTCTTCACATTACAATGTTTTCGTAATAACGTCATCTATTAACCTTTAATAACAAAACAAAAATGACATACATTTTCATATTCCATCTATCGTCATGACCACCATTGTGGCTGATGGAAGCCATTGTTCCAAAGTCCCTTTATTTCATGTTTAATGTTCTGAGGCTGGTTCTCTATAGTAACAGGACAAAGGAATTTGTCTGTGGCCTGAGATTTACCAGGGGCATGAGGGGTCATAAAAAAACACATCTTCAGACCCCTAGATCTCTCCCCCTCTGTTGGGGTTGAGAGATAATCTGTAGGGTTGTGGTCTCCTGTAACCTGACCTGATCAGGACAGTCATGACAATACAAACATTTACATTACATTTACATTACATTTAAGTCATTTAGCAGACGCTCTTATCCAGAGCGACTTACAAATTGGTGCATTCACCTTATGACATCCAGTGGAACAGCCACTTTACAATAGTGCATCCAAATCTTTTAAGGGGGGTGAGAAGGATTACTTTATCCTATCCTAGGTATTCCTTAAAGAGGTGGGGTTTCAGGTGTCTCCGGAAGGTGGTGATTGACTCCGCTGTCCTGGCGTCGTGAGGGAGTTTGTTCCACCATTGGGGAGCCAGAGCAGCGAACAGTTTTGACTGGGCTGAGCGGGAACTGTACTTCCTCAGTGGTAGGGAGGCGAGCAGGCCAGAGGTGGATGAACGCAGTGCCCTTGTTTGGGTGTAGGGCCTGATCAGAGCCTGGAGGTACTGAGGTGCCGTTCCCCTCAGCTCCGTAGGCAAGCACCATGGTCTTGTAGCGGATGCGAGCTTCAACTGGAAGCCAGTGGAGAGAGCGGAGGAGCGGGGTGACGTGAGAGAACTTGGGAAGGTTGAACACCAGACGGGCTGCGGCGTTCTGGATGAGTTGTAGGGGTTTAATGGCACAGGCAGGGAGCCCAGCCAACAGCGAGTTGCAGTAATCCAGGCGGGAGATGACAAGTGCCTGGATTAGGACCTGCGCCGCTTCCTGTGTGAGGCAGGGTCGTACTCTGCGGATGTTGTAGAGCATGAACCTACAGGAACGGGCCACCGCCTTGATGTTAGTTGAGAACGACAGGGTGTTGTCCAGGATCACGCCAAGGTTCTTAGCGCTCTGGGAGGAGGACACAATGGAGTTGTCAACCGTGATGGCGAGATCATGGAACGGGCAGTCCTTCCCCGGAAGGAAGAGCAGCTCCGTCTTGCCGAGGTTCAGCTTGAGGTGTTGATCCGTCATCCACACTGATATGTCTGCCAGACATGCAGAGATGCGATTCGCCACCTGGTCATCAGAAGGGGGAAACACACAAACACACGATAACATACGCACTATACACACACGTACACATTTGTGTTGTAGATATGTGGTAGTAGAGTAGGGGCCTAAGGGAAAACACTTAATGTGTTGTAAAATCTGTTGTGAATGTATTGTAATGTTTTATAATGTATAACTGCCTTCATTTTGCTGGACCCCTTGGCAGCAGCAAAAAGGGATCCATAATAATTACAAATACAACGATATAGGCTTTGTGTAGCATTAAGATATGGTTTGTCTAAATTCTTTGCCTGGTCACATACAGCTGATGTGTTGTGCATTGAAGTCCACAAGTGAAGGAAAAAAGGTAAGAGGAAGAAAGCTCGTAGATGCGAGAAGGAATACAGTACGTGGCTGTTATGAATGTTAACTGTGTTTACGTGTGATCAGAGGTGTATTAATTCGGCCGATTCTGTTGGAGAACATTATTTAAACGGAAGCCAACGTAACGAAACGGGGATATAAACATACCTGAATTTATTTAATAGAAACTCTCGTTTGCAACTGTAGGACTAATGATTACACCCTAGATCAGCTAGAGTGTGCAAGGTGGTATATAATGTGTCACTGTCTGTCCATGTGTCATCTCAAATGTTTCTCTCGGCCTGTGTGCGCCTACATTGTAAACTTTCATTCATAGGCTAGGTTATAGCAACCTCGTGATGGGTACAGGGAAAATTTGAGTATCATGTGGTAGCCTAAACCTATTGATCTTACATTGAACTGGGTGAATGGAATATGAATGACAGTCGTTCAATATGCTGTAATAGAAATAAGGTCATGCTCATGAAAGAAAATGATCGTTCTCCCTCATCTTAAGTTGCACTGACTACCACTGCTTACAGGAATTGGGCACAGATCCTTGTGACATGGGGCTGTGCATTGTCCTGCTTAAACATGAGGTGATGGCGGCAGATGAATGGCATGACAACGGGCCTCCAGATCTCATCACAATATCCCTGTGCATTCAAATTGCATTCGATAAAATTAAATTGTGTTTTTTTTGTCCGTAGCTTATGCATGCCCATACCATAACCCCACCACCACCAGGGGGCACTCTATTCACAATGTTGACATCAGCAAACCACTCACCCACACGACATCATCTGCCCAGTACAGTTGAAACCGGGATTCGTCCATGAAGAGCACAGGTCTCCAGCATGCCAATTGCCATCAAAGGTGACCATTTGCCCGCTAAAGTTGGTTATGACTCCGAAATACAGTCAGGTCAAGACCCTGGTGAGGACGACGAGCATGCACATAAGCTTCCCCGAATCGGTTTCTTACAGTTCGTGCAGAAATTCTTTAGGTGTGCAAACCCAGTTTTATAAGCAGTCCGGGTGGCTGATCTCAGCCGATCCTGCAGATGAATTAGCCGGATGTGGAGGTCCTGGGCTTGTGTGGTTACACGTGGTCTGCGGTTGTGAGGCCAGTTGGACGTACTGCTAAATTCTCTAAAATGACATTGGAGGCGGCTTATGGTAGAGAAATTAACATTCAATACTCTGGCAACAGCTCTGGTGGACATTCCTGCAGTCAGAATGCCAATTGCATACTCCCTCAACATTTGAGACATATGTGGCATTGTGTTGTGTGACAAAACTGCACATTTTAGAGTGGACTTTTATTGTCCACAGCACAAGGTGCAGCTGTGTATTGATCATGCTGTTTAATTAGCTTATTGATATGCCACACCTGTCAGGTGGATGGATTATCTTGGCAAAGGAGAAATGCTCCCTAATAGGGATGTAAAATCGTTTACATTTTTGTGCATATGGAAAATTTCTGGGATCTTTTATTTCAGCTCATGAAACATGGGACCAACACTTTACATGTTGCATTTATATTTTTTTCACTACATAAAGAGTCCATAGCTATATAAAAATCTTAATCAATGTAGCATTTGCTTACATTACTTTGGCATTCTGAAAAGAGCCTTTTACTGCAGTCACATTCTCCATTCAACACTGCACATTATCAAGTAAAATTATTGCAAATAAATTCTCATGTAACACCAGTCTATATTTGTTCATCAACTGTGGCAAAGAATAAAATGCTCTCCATGAATTTGCATTAGTTGGAAGGAGTTAAAAATACGTGTGTCACTGAATATTGAAGCGTCCAGAAAAAGGGGATGCAGGGTTGGTTTCGGTAAGCCCTGGATTTATTTGGCTCATAGAGAGCATGGATATAGAATATACCTGGCTCATGAAAAGGGGTCAGACCCTAGTGAAATATATGACATTCACTGTGGGGAATCACAAAATTATTTCTGACGTCATAGAAATGCAGACACTCAAACACTGTAAAATAAAAAATTGTGTGTTCTCAGTTACAAGGGTACAAAAACTAAACCACCCACACATGTTGTGGAAGACAGGATTGAGGAGCAATTCATGTGCCAAGGACTCCATTGAAGAAAGAATGGAAGAGCAAGCTTATTTCAGTGTATCACTGGCATGTCAACTATGACCTGGGAAGAAAGGGCACTATCCACGTTTTCTGAAAAAGAGAAAAAAAAGCTGACAAAATCCCACAATCGTACCATTGGCAAAGACAACAACCCTATCTTGAAAGCTGGCACCCATAGCTATTCACAGTGCAACCTCGCATAAGGTATTATCATTGAGAATTACACTGTAGATTGGCCTGGGTGATTCCAATTTGTAAGTCGCTCTGGATAAGAGCGTCTGCTAAATGACTTAAATGTAAATGTAAATTATGACCAGATCAAAGATGCTGACATGTCATTGGTACCCTGAAAGAGTAGACATAAGAGTAGATAGTCTTGTCAGAGGGTCTGTTGCAAAGTTTCTGAGCTCCTTAGTCAGACTTTTTTGCTTCTCATTTTCATCCAATTGGTGCTTCAAAACATTTCCCACCTATTTCCAGAAAAGCTTCAAAAACTATAAACTCTTACCGTACTTTTAGAGAGAGTCTCCAAAATCTTAAAGCTATATCTTTCTGTGATGTGCCTCATCCCTCTCTAGTTTGTTGGAAGTTTCAATTTACTGCCTGCCTGCATTTACAACAACAAAAAACTTGGCATTGAACGTTGTGCATTGAAGATAAAGGACGAGATTAGACCATACCTCCTATGGCTACTCCTCTGGCTTGTGTGAAACACTGGTGCTTCAGCACAGTGATGGGTCGTTGGCGAATAGTTTTTTGTTTAAACAGATATTTTTGGTTAACCGAATCGTATCTGTGAAAATACGTTAATTTGGTTACCTTATTTGCATAATCTTACTACTTCTTTTTGAGCTGCCGACAATGATTACCTTCAGTTAAATTATAAAACGTTCTCTGAAGATGGTAATTCCTCACTGCAGAAACAATTAAAAGTGAGGAGAGAGTCTCATTCTGGTCCACATACATTTTTGTAGTTTGTTCAATTTGGACCTTTATTTTGTCTGCTGGCTGTCTAATAATTTGTTCAGGTAAAAAATAGTTTAACTTGCCATATTACAATCTGACACAATGGCAGGTAATCTCGGTTAACCCAGAACTAAAATATTGCGTAATTTGGTCAGATGCTTGATTCACTCCTAGAGGAGATGTGTTAGAAATGGAGAAGTCTCCTCTCTCACAAATGGAAACTCTCAGCCATAGCCCCCACCCACCAACCCCTTCTGTGTTCATCATCCATTCATCACACAAAGCAGTGAGTGAGACTCAACATGGAAGCGTGTGAGGATGTCCGACACTCCTATTTCGAATCCCTTTGATTAGCCACTGCAACAGTTGTGCTTAAAAATGTTGACTGGCAAAAGAGATGTTTTAGCATGCTTGCCAACTGGCAAAGGCAAAAGTCTGATATATCAAACGTGGGCAGGTTTGTTCAATCTGCTTTCAGAGGAATAGCTTTGCAGTGTATACCTTCCCCCAGTTTATGTACCACCCTCATGAGTCCAATAACCAGTTACAAAAAACGCAAGCACCGGAAATAAAAACGCAAGCATCGTTATGCAATGCATCTCATAGTCGCTTGATTAATTCTACAGCACATTTATGTTTACGTAGTCTGTCCATGAGAGATTAAATGGCAGGCAACTTTTTTGGCTTTACATTAAAGATATTTGGTTTTAGGTACATTTTAAGCACTAATGAACAAAGAGCTGCTTGGGAGCCAAAACAGCCTCTCTTTCAGCTGAAAGGAGCCACATAATCCAGCTCATTGTAAAAGACTCTGAATGCCCATCACTACTTCAGAAATAATCCAGCTCATTGTAAAAGACTCTGAATGCCCATCACTACATCAGAAGTAATCCATCTTATTGTAAAAGACTCTGAATGCCCATCACTACTTCAGAAATAATCCACCCTCAACTATTACCACTTTAAAGGCAATCCCTGGTAACCTGTCAGTCCCATAAGAGGCCTAAAGATTTTCTATTCTCCACAGGTGAGCTAAGATCTACTGTCAGGGTTTTACACCGGAGTCATAGAGTGTTAGAGCTGCACAGTCAAACAGCAGGTAACTGCTTCACAGTCACACCTCTGTCTGTGTGACTGTCTAATGATAGAATGTCTACATCATAGCCAAGCTGCAGGCGTCTGCCAGTGTTTCACATCCTTTTTCTGTTGAGGCCTGCAACACTGCTACTACAATATGTACCAACCTGCTTTTGGGATTGGATGACATGTTCTCAACGGCACTCTACATCATCGGAGCACTGGCATTGAAGATGTAAAGTCCTCTATTTAGGGGACTTTGAGTGGTTCAGGACCGGTTCATACCGCCACTTTTGTGTGCGCAGTAGTGCTCTGTGAACAGCGCAACATCAATTGCTGTACACTCCGTGAAAGTGCTGTTTTTTCTGCTTCAGATGCCACCACCTGCTCCCAAATGATATGGTCAGTACTATCTGGATCCTGGGGAACGTCGCTACACTAAACTCTAATCGTTAATGGGATAGGGACATCCCAAGGAACCCAGACAGCATGGGCTTAACTGATTTGCAGTCTGTAAAATCTGACACCTTATTTACATCATATTTTTTGACATCCCTACAAAGGATCAATTTTCTCCAGCTGCGAGTCCCAGCTCCACCTGGTTTATATTTCTTCAAAGGGCAGACTTGTGTCTATTGATGTGTGTGATCTCACTGATGCTCTCAGTTGGATTTAGAGCTCTCAACAGGAAAAAATACTAAATAATTTCACAGAATTGAATCAAGAGCACTTTATTTGTGCTTAATGCTGAAGTTGTAAAGAGTCAGCAGGCATTTGAATGGCGTCTCTTCGTTGCTCAGAAGAGGCTCGACAGAATATTCTCTGTCGTCAGTTATATGAAATGTTACCAATTTGATCTATTATCATATTTATTTGACAGTTATAAGGTTAAATCTTATATTACGTAATTTGATTGTTACTATATTTAGAAAGCATTTCAATAATTTCAAGCCCTATTCCCCTACTTTTGTTGAACGGGGGAAAAATTGTTTTTTTTATATTGTCATCATATTTTTACAGTGTACTTCAGCTTGTGTCCTCAAAAGTGACTACGTTGCACTATAAACAACTCCTTTTCTGTATGTGTACGCGAAAATCAACATTTTGACATAATGCAGTGCTAACCCACAATAACTTTTGCATTTCTCGGTCAAGAACAAATATGTACTTCAGGTTTCAGGAAGGTGACATCACTAGCTAGGTTTCCATCCAGTTGGCGACAGATTTTCATGCGAAATCAGCAAAGATTTCTTTCCATCAAATTTACTTGTTGCGAATAAAAGGCTTTGCGTAATGACATAAAAAGAACAAATTCTCATGTACCGAATAAAAAATACAAGTTAAATGGGTTTTCATCACATTTTCAACTCTACTGATTGTTTTTTCACAAAAAATGTTGCGTTACATAGCGAATGTGCCTACTGGTATTGGCACATGCGCTCTAGCTAACAGTTCACAGATACAGTGCAGGTATAGCCGACATTAGATTATTATGGACAAGAGTGAGGTTATTTTTACTAAGTATTAAGTATTGATCATTATTTCACCAGAATAAGACCCTCAATATATATTGACCCACTGAAGAGATGAGTCTTCAGTAAAGACTTAAAGGTTTAGACCGAGTTTGCTTCTCTGACATGGGTAGGCAGACCGTTCCATAAAAATGGAGCTCTATAGGAGAAAGCCCTGCCTCCAGCTGTTTGCTTAGAAATTCTAGGGACAATTAGGAGGCCTGCGTCTTGTGACCGTAGCGTACGTGTAAGTATGTACGGCAGGACCAAATCAGAGAGATAGGTAGGAGCAAACCCATGTAATGCTTTGTAGGTTAGCAGTAAAACCTTAAAATCAGCCCTTGCTTTGACAGGAAGCCAGTGTAGAGAGGCTAGCACTGGAGTAATATGATCAAATTTTTGTTTCTAGTCAGGATTCTAGCAGCCGTATTTAGCACTAACTGAAGTGTATTTAGTGCTTTATCCGGGTAGCCGGAAAATAGAGCATTGCAGTAGTCTAACCTAGAAGTGACAAAAGCATGGATTAATTTTTCTGCATCATTTTTGGACAGAAAGTTTCTGATTTTTGCAATATTACGTAGATGGAAAAAAGCTGTCCTCGAAATGGTCTTGATATGTTATTCAGAAGAGAGATCAGGGTCCAGAGTCATGCCGAGGTCCTTCACAGTTTTATTTGAGACGACTGTACAACCATTAAGATTAATTGTCAGATTCAACAGAAGATCTCTTTGTTTCTTGGGACCTAGAACAAGCATCTCTGTTTTGTCCGAGTTTAATAGTAGAAAGTTTGCAGCCATCCACTTCCTTATGTCTGAAACACATGCTTCTAGCGAGGGCAATTTTGGGGCTTCACCATGTTTCATTGAAATGTACAGCTGTGTGTCATCAGCATAGCAGTGAAAGTTAACATTATGTTTTTGAATAACATCCCCAAGAGGTCAAATGTATAGTGAAAACAATAGTGGTCCTAAAACGGAACCTTGAGGAACACCGAAATTTACAGTTGATTTGTCAGAGGACAAACCATTCACAGAGACAAACTGATATCTTTCCGACAGATAAGATCTGAACCAGGCCAGAACATGTCCGTGTAGACCAATTTGGGTTTCCATTCTCTCCAAAAGAATGTGGTGATCGATGGTATCAAAAGCAGCACTAAGGTCTAGGAGCACGAGGACAGATGCAGAGCCTCGGTCCGATGCCATTAAAATGTAATTTACCACCTTCACAAGTGCCGTCTCAGTGCTATGATGGGGTCTAAAACCAGACTGAAGCATTTCGTATACATTGTTTGTCTTCAGGAAAGCAGTGAGTTGCTGCGCAACAGCCTCTAAAATTTTTGAGAGGAATGGAAGATTCGATATAGGCCGATAGTTTTTTAAATATTTTCTGGGTCAAGGTTTGGCTTTTTCAAGAGAGGCTTTATTACTGCCACTTTTAGTGAGTTTGGTACACATCCAGTGGATAGAGAGCCATTTATTATGTTCAACATAGGAGGGCCAAGCACAGGAAGCAGCTCTTTCAGTAGTTTAGTTGGAATAGGGTCCAGTATGCAGCTTGAAGGTTTAGAGGCCATGATTATTTTCATCATTGTGTCAAGAGATATAGTACTAAAACACTTGAGCGTCTCTCTTGATCCTAGGTCCTGGCAGAGTTGTGCAGACTCAGGACAACTGAGGTTTGGAGGAATACGCAGGTTTAAAGAGGAGTCCGTAATTTGCTTTCTAATAATCATAATCTATTCCTCAAAGTTGTTCATGATTTTATCACTGCTAAAGTGAAAGTTATCCTCTCTTGGGGAATGCTGCTTTTTAGTTAGCTTTGCGACAGTATCAAAAAGGAATTTCGGATTGTTCTTATTTTCCTCAATTAAGTTAGAAAAATAGGATGATCGAGCAGCAGTAAGGGCTCTTCGGTACTGCACGGTACCATCTTTCCAAGCTAGTCGGAAGACTTCCAGTTTGGTGTGGCGCCATTTCCGTTCCAATTTTCTGGAAGCTTGCTTCAGAGTTCGGGTATTTTCTGTGTACCAGGGAGCTAGTTTCTTATGAGAAATGTTTTTAGTTTTTAGGGGTGCAACTGCATCTAGGGTATTGCGCAAGATTAAATTGAGATCCTCAGTTAGGTGGTTAACTGATTTTTGTCCTCTGGCGTCCTTGGGTAGGCAGAGGGAGTCTGGAAGGGCATCAAGGAATCTTTGTGTTGTCTGTGAATTTATAGCACGACTTTTGATGGTCCTTGGTTGGGGTCTGAGCAGATTATTTGTTGCAATTGCAAACGTAATAAAATGGTGGTCCGATAGTCCAGGATTATGAGGAAAAACATTAAGATCCACAACATTTATTCCATGGGACAAAACTAGTTCCAGCGTATGACTGTGACAGTGAGTGGGTCCAGAGACATGTTGGACAAAACCCACTGAGTCGATGATGGCTCCGAAAGCCTTTTGGAGTGGGTCTGTGGACTTTTCCATGCGAATATTAAACTCACCAAAGATTAGAATATTATCTGCTATGACTACAAGGTCCGATAGGAATTCAGGGAACTCAGTGAAAAACGCTGTATATGGCCCAGGAGGCCTGTAAACAGTAGCTATAAAAAGTGATTGAGTAGGCTGCATAGATTTCATGACTAGAAGCTCAAAAGACGAAAACGTCATTTTTTTTTTTGTAAATTGAAATTTGCTATCGTAAATGTTAGCAACACCTCCGCCTTTGCGGGATGCACGAGGGATATGGTCACTAGTGTAGCCAGGAGGTGAGGCCTCATTTAAAACAGTAAATTCATCAGGCTTAAGCCATGTTTCAGTCAGGCCAATCACATCAAGATTATGATCAGTGATTAGTTCATTGACTATAATTGCCTTTGAAGTAAGTGATCTAACATTAAGTAGCCCTATTTTGAGATGTGAGGTATCAAGATCTCTTTCAGTAATGACTGGAATGGAGGTGGTCTTTATCCTAGTGAGATTGCTAAGGCGAACACCGCCATGTTTAGTTTTGCCCAACCTAGGTCGAGGCACAGACACGTTCTCAATGGTGATAGCTGAGCTGACTACACTGACTGTGCTAGTGGCAGACTCCACTATGCTGGCAGGCTGGCTAACAGCCTGCTGCCTGGCCTGCACCCTATTTCATTGTGGAGCTAGAGGAGTTAGAGCCCTGTCTATGTTGGTAGATAAGATGAGAGCACCCCTCCAGCTAGGATGGAGTCCGTCACTCCTCAGCAGGCCAGGCTTGGTCCTGTTTGTGGGTGAGTCCCAGAAAGAGGGCCAATTATCTACAAATTCTATCTTTTGGGAGGGGCAGAAAACAGTTTTCAACCAGCGATTGAGTTGTGAGACTCTGCTGTAGAGCTCATCACTCCCCCTAACTGGGAGGGGGCCAGAGGCAATTACTCGATGCCGACACATCTTTCTAGCTGATATGCACGCAGAAGCTATGTTGCGCTTGGTGATCTCTGGCTGTTTCATCCTAACATCGTTGGTGCCGACGTGGATAACAATATCTCTATACTCTCTACACTCGCCAGTTTTAGCTTTAGCCAGCACCATCTTCAGATTAGCCTTAACGTCGGTAGCCCTGCCCCCTGGTAAACAGTGTATGATCGCTGGATGATTCGTTTTAAGTCTAATACTGCGGGTAATGGAGTCGCCAATGACTAGAGTTTTCAATTTGTCAGAGCTAATGGTGGGAAGCTTCGGCGTCTCAGACCCCGTAACGGGAGGAGTAGAGACCAGAGAAGACTCGGCCTCTGACTCCGACCCGCTACTTAATGGGGAAAACCGGTTGAAAGTTTCTGTCGGCTGAATGAGCTTTCCTACAGCATTTCCTTCCAGAAACCGTGAGAAAGTTGTCCGGCTGCGGGGACTGTGCCAGGGGATTTATACTACTATCTGTACTTACTGGTGGCACAGACGCGGTTTCATCCTTTCCTACACTGAAATTACCCTTGCCTAACGATTGCGTCTGAAGCTGGGCTTGTAGCACAGCTATCCTCGCCGTAAGGCGAGTACAGCGACTACAAGTAGCAGGCATCATGTTAATGTTACTACTTAGCTTCGGCTGTTGGAGGTCCTGACGAATCGTGTCCAGATAAAGCGTCCGGAGTGAAAAAGTTGAGGAAAAAATAAATAAATATATGAACGGTAATTAAAAAGTGAAAACTGTAAAGTTGTCAGGTAGCAAAATAGGTTGGCAACAAAACGCACAGCAACTCGAAAACAAGCCTGCAAGTTGTGACCGGAAATCGCTTTAAACAATATCCCAGCATTCTAAAATAGGACACTTTACAGGCACGGTTCCAACATGATTTCTCCATTGAGAGATTTGAGGGTTATTGTCAGTTATAACTCAAATGTAATTTATTACTCACAAAAGGTCCAGGTTTGTCACACAGATTCCATTTTTATGAATGGTAAAACAAGCAAGTATATTCCAGGTATTTTAAACAGGTTACAAGTGAGAATGATGTAAAAAAAAAAGTTTAATAATTCAGCAAGGTAAAAGGTTAAATGAAAACAAATATGAATGATAAATTAAATTGTTTAAATGTTTGAAAATGGTTTGTCCTTAGCATCTTCTATACAGGCTTCTAACACCTGTTCCAATGTTCCAAGTCATTTTCTTCTTCTGTGGATTTTATATGGTGGTTGGCAACCAACTTAAATGTAAATGTTTTAGGTGCATTACCACCACCAACTGGATTGGACTGTGGACCAGAGACAGTGAAGGTCTAAATCCTACCCAATATTCCAGTCTCCCTAAGGAAACAAAATACATCATCCCCTGAAGATTTCCCCAGCAGTTCATTGAATCCTGGCTCTTCAACCCCATTACTTCTGAAATCTAATAAAAATCACTCCCTTTCCCTCTCATATTTCTGCCACTGAAATAGAACATGTTCCACTGCTTCCAACTCCTCCTGAAAATGATCAAACCTCCCAGTTGGATGTTTCCCCACCAAATGCAATGTACTATTGAGCCTTGTGTGTCCCAGTCTCAGCCTTTGGATTATACTTTCCTCCCTTCTCTCTTGATCTGAGGTCCTCCCTGCCCCCACCTTTTCCCGGATCTTATACAGGTGTCTTCCCTTTCTCTCCCTGTTCCACAACTCTTGCCATTTGTTTTTAAATCACTGTTCTTATTAACCCCTTGGCTTCTGCTTTACTGATTGATAATTCCATCTCAACATTAGGATGTTTAAGAGCCTGCTTGAGGATAACTTCCACCTCCTCATTCCCCTCTACACCCACATGAGCAACCCTAAATATATCACTGGCTGAGGGAGAAACCAAGGTGGTATTTCAGAAAGAACCACATAGGGGCTAAACTCCATCCCAAACTACCCTATCGCTCTCACCATGCCATTGCCTGTCCAGCCAAAGCTTGTATTCAGATTTTGTTCATGATCCCAGCACCCTATGAGTATATTTTTGTTGTTGGATGTGTAACCCTACTGTATGCCCTTGTATATTTACCCAATATGTCATGGCTAGCTATCTTCTTAACTTTAACGGCATCTCTCCCAACTCTAACTGCATCACTGCCACCAGGGCGGTCCTGAGTGCTCCACACCATATTCTTTGGGCTTTTGCCTGGATTACAACTACCTTTTTTTAGGAAGTCTGAGCTATTTATCTATATTCTACACTTCCACAATCCAGTGATGACCTTAACAGCGTTATACTGTATATAGCATTTTCAAAACCATTCCATCTGTCCCCCACTCCATTCCTGACAAGCAATGCATCACATTCAATATATTCTTTCCTTTGACATCTACATCCTCTCCAGATTCCTTCTACACAAGTAGGTATATTTCCTTCCACAAAAGCAGGTATATTTCCTCCCCAACCTTCCTTCTAGAAATAAATACAGTCTGAAAACTTAAAGCCCCACCTGAGGGACCACTGCTCAACTTCACTAATAACTTTTTGAACTCTCTTCCACAGTGCCCCATCATCCGCAAACAATGACCTCCCAATATCAGTTATCACCTGTCAATTATAATGGAGAACAACAAAGGACTAATGACACTTCCCTGTGGGGTACCATTATCTGCCTCACAGCTTTTTGACATAGAGCTCCCCACCCTCACTTGTATTAATA
The DNA here is from genome assembly GCF_023373465.1 of Oncorhynchus keta. Classification (NCBI taxonomy): domain Eukaryota; kingdom Metazoa; phylum Chordata; class Actinopteri; order Salmoniformes; family Salmonidae; genus Oncorhynchus; species Oncorhynchus keta. Next base: position 18,209,718 of record NC_068456.1, read on the forward strand.
GCCCTAAAAATAAAATATTTTATCCAGTTTATAAAACCCATCATCCAACCCCCCATTTTATCCACCTTGATAAGCAGGCCTTGCTTCCACATCATAAGACTTCTTTATGTCAAAGAAAAACTGCTACCACCACCTCCTTATTTGCCTGTACTTTCCGTATGACTGACTCAAGGCACAGTACAGGATCCATCGTTCCACTGCCTTTCCTGAACTGACTTTGATCTGGTGACATTCCTCTACTCTCCAGAAAGTAAGTCAGGCTTTCCATTATCATCCTTTCCATAGTTTACATACATGAAATGTCAACTCTATCGGTCTATAGCTTGAAGGACTAGTACGGTCTTTCCCTGGTTTCCATATCGGCACCACTACAGCCTGTTTCCAACTTCCAGGCAGTTTACCTTCCTGTCACAACTTATTGTAAAGGGCTACTTTCATCAATGCAGTGTCAATGAGATGAGCCATCATGATGTAACACATCTCATCCTTCCCAGGAGATATTATCCCAGCTTTAGCTAATGCTCTCTTCCTCTCAGCCAACGTAAAAGGGGCATTCAATGCTTACCCCACAATCTCTCTGATCCAGGACCCCAGATGTTCTCCTCTGACCCTCCCTCTCCCTCTTCCGTCAGATTATTAGAGCTGTGCACCTTCACAAATGCCTTGGCTAACATTTCTGCTTTCTCCATATCTCTCACTGCAACAATCTCCCCACTTTTCAGCACAGGGAGATCCCAATCTCGTCTACCCCCTCATCCTCTTAATCATCTCCATACCTCTCCCACAGGAGTGGTCCTGCCTATGTTTCCACAGAACCGGTGCCAATACTCCCTCTTAGTTGTCCTTAATGATCATCCTTACTACTGCTTGTGCTTGTTTATACTGAATCAGGTTCTGGTAATTATGGGACATTTTGAACATTCTGAAAGCCCTGTTCCTACACTTCACTGCTTCTCTACACTCTTCACTCCACCAGGGGAATGCATTACTCTTTCTCCCCCCTGTACCCATAGCAATCACCTACCTACTATTGCTCCTCTCTCACCATTCACGGTTTCTATATCTGAATTGAGATCAATCTCACAGCTCCTGTTCACTCAACTCCTGAAACTGACCCCACTCTGCTTTCCCAAATATCCATCTCCTCAATCCATGTCCTGCTGAATCTTCCACCCTCATTCCTACAGTACACCTGATAGGATAGTGATCACTACCCCCTGTAGATTCTTCCAAACCTCCCAACTAAATCTTCTTGCCATTGAACTTGAGATCAAAGAAGATTAATTTTCCCTTACTGGGCCAATCTTGGTTCCCTGGCCGTCATTAAGACTCACAAGCCCTTGCTCATCCAGTAGTTCCTCCAACACTTGTTAATTTACATCAGTCTGTAACACTCGCAAGTGAGTACTATGAGCATTCAAATCCCCACACCACATTACCCGTCTCCTATTTTGACCTTCCACATTCCCAAGGGCCATCAACTCTAGTCTTTAACATGGGTTGTAAAAGTTTTTTATGATTACCATATTCCATACTATTACCATATTCCTCCCTCCCTCCCTCCCTCCTTCCCTCCCTCCAAACCACTACATACTCCTGTTCCACTCCCTCTCCCACACACCTATATGGGATCACCCGCATTCTAAAGGTAGTACAGCCCCCTCCACCCCTGCCACCCTATCTCTACGGACTGCAAAATAACCCTGCTATACAAAATCTAGAATAGGTTTAAGCCATGTCTCCTGGAGACATATAACATCAGGTTTGGCTGGTAAGTCTTCAAGAAACTGTTTGAACTCTTGTCCATTAGCCATCAAATTTATGACATTCCATTGAAGGATTAACACCATTATGAAAATGAACCAATACATGACTCCTGTCTGGAACTGATTCTCAATCTTATTGAGGTCATCCTGTACATTTCCCCATTTCAGTCCTGTGATCCCAAGATACCTCACTGCCTGCTCCACTATAATCTGTATCTTCTTTCAAATGTAATTTTTCCGTGCAATTGATTGCTGCTATCACAAATGTAACTATCTTCCTCATGTCCACTAACATTATTGTGTTCTTCCCCATTCTCTTCCCTTCATCACACCCAACCTGCATCCCAATCCACCCTAGAATACCTGCTCTTCTCGGTGCCCCGATTGTTTCTGCATGTACTACATTCACTGCTCCTGCATACGAGACCTGCTGCACTTCCACCTGTCTTGTCATCTCTGAAAAACCCCCATACACACAGTTACAGCACTTTAACTGGACACTGTCTCCACATTCCCCATATGCATGTTCTCACCCACACTTCTTTGTCTTTACACATCACCGCTACATGCCCAAACCTTTGACAGTTATATCAACGGAACATATGCTCACACATAGTAACTCATATACCCAATCCTAACTTTTTCTGGTAGTACCAGATGCTCATGGTTTAGTAGCACTGGCAAACTATCCTCCTTCTTCCCATCTCATGTCATCTGGAGGTGTTTTGCCTTTTAATACAAGAGCCTCCCTTCAGGTGGTCCTTTATTTATTACATGTTAACAATTTCTGGAACTTCTGTTATTACTCCCTTCACCCACTGCCGTACAGTTTGATCCGTCATGCTACTATCAACCACATGTCGACATAGAGTACCTGCTTAAGTTTGAGCACCTTCTACTGTTTAGCATTGAAACAAACCACCACCAAACTTCCATCATAAAGAACTTGTTCAAATTCTTAGTCAAAGTGATCATCCTCACTGCCGTGACTCCACTTTTGTCCTTAAATTTCACCAACACCTTGAACTCCACTTCCTGATGCCATATTTACCCATAACCCCCTTTCATGCTGTCCTACAGGTAAACCCAAAAGGTGACCACCAGGTGTCACAATAGCAAATTAAGGGTTCCTAATATACATATTTAAGATAATAAAAGTTTCCATACAATTCTAAGCATTTCTATTCAATAATAAATCAACTAAATGATATTATTTCCATTTTATTTTCTTATATACAATGACTCTAACAGCCGGTATTGTCATTATTTACAACAGCTCAGACTTCACAGGTCTGCCTCAAGCAGCTGTCAAAGCTGAACCTTTTTCCACCAGTAAAACATATTGTGTGCACCAGAGGAGGCTGGTGGGATGAACTATAAGAGGATGGGTTAATTGTAATGGCTGGAATGGAACCAATGGAACGGAGTCAAACATGTTGTTACCATGTGTTTGATGTGTTTGGTATCATTCCATTTACTCCATTCCAGCCATGACAATTACCCCTTCCTTCTATAGCTCCTCCCACCAAACCCCACTGGTGTGCACAAATCCCCAGGTTTCTGTCATGATAACCTTTGGATTTGCAAACTCATGTTGGTGGATATTGTGGTTTGAAAGCTAGTGTGGTGCAAGTTTAATTAGGCAACACTTTTATAGAATTTCAATCAGTCTGTTAGCATTTAGAAGTTCAAATGTGACACAATGGCTGGCTGTAGTGGTTGCTATTCAAAGATCAAATGCAATGCACTTGATCTTGCAATGCAATACACTTGATCTTGCATTGCAATACACTTGATCTCGCAATGCAATGCACTTGATCAGTAAAAGCTTGTCTTCTCACTACCCTTTCAAAAGAGCCTCAGGTTGTAACTTTGGTGATCTCGTCAGAACAGTAACGATGGGTCTGTTTATTATTCTGATCAGGCAGACGTTGCCCATGCAGAAAAAGGAACGCAGTGTAAGGAAAAATAGAGGAGGAAGAGGAAAAACGAGTCACCTGAAAATGAAGCAACAGTCTCAAGTCTTTTGGGCTCTCCACAGATCACTCAACACTGATTCAAGTTCAAACACAACTCAGAGGCGTGTCCAAAATATGGCTTGCCTACTACTTACTTAAACTGCATACTGTGCACTAATTGTACTATGTAGTATTTCTAACATATTGTTTAGTAAAAAGTATGCAGTATGCCACAGCCATATCGTATACATTTTTGTGCATTCAAGACAACTGGGAAACAGCTCAGGCTGGGAAAAACAGTGACGTGTAATTTGTGTAATCTTCAGGTCAGAGAAGTCGGCGCTCGAGGATGATGCCTGAGTTTCCAAGTTGGATGACCGTTCAAAACTATTTTTCCCAATCTGAGCACGCTATTGTCTTAAACGCACCATTAGTGATGGTTTCACATATGAACCTGAAAGGATTGCCTGTAGCCCCACCCAGTGAACTTTTGTGTTGTTGTTTGGGGCTAATGTTAACTAAGTAGCTAGCATTTGGAACAACTTATTTGTAGTAAACCTCACTGTATCGTAGGCCGACTCATGTATTATTGGGAAATTTCCAGTAAATGTGTGCCCATTATACATCTTGGAGTAGTCAGCAGGATAAATGCACTCTATATGTGTGTCTAGGTCATTAGGCACCATTAGCCATGCAATTGTCTTGAGAGTGAGTATGTCGGTTTATTTTTGTACCATTGCTATGGCCTAATGTTTACTGTTGCTATGGTTACGCCACCAATGGAATTTATGCCCTAATTTGAAACTTGAAATTTGTGTAAGGCAAAACGATCATGGTGGCTAAATGCCAGAGGGGATGAATCATTAACTTCTCTAGGGTAGGGGGCAGCATTTGGAATTTTGGATTAAATGCATGCCCAAATTAAACTGCCTTCTACTCAGGCCCAGAAGATAGGGTATGCATTTAATTAGTAGATTTGGATAGACAATACTATAACGTTTTCAAAACTGTTAAAATAATGTCTGTGATTATAACAGAACTGATTTGGCAGGCGAAAACCTGAGAAAAATCCATTCAGGATGTAGGATTTGTTTTATGTTGTAGTTTTCTATTCAATGCCATTACATTATCAATTGACTTAGGACACAAATTGCAGTTCCTATGCCTTCCACTAGATGTCAACAGAGTAAGAGCAGTCTGAATGAATGGACCCTGCTGTGTCACAGAGCTTTTTCATGCACACGACTGAGAGAGTGCCTTTCTTGTTTACCTTTTATATTGACTACGTTATTGTCCGGTTGAAATACTATCAATTATTTAGGCTAAAAACAACCTGAGGATTGAATATAAACATCGCTTGACATGTTCCTATGAACTTTATGGATACAATTTAGATTTTTTTTGTCTGCCTGTTGTGACTGCGTTTAAGCCTGTAGATTACTGTATTTGAATTTGTCACTCTGCAATCTCACTGGATGTTGGCCAGGTCCCACATACCCTAGATAGGTTAACATAAAGAGGAGTTACTATGTGTGTGACGTAAGGATGAAACCTGTGTAAAAAAGTGTGTGCCAAGGCTGGAAGTCAGTTGCTTCATGAGCCAGCTCGGCTTATATTACTTTGTAACAAAGTCTATTTGATCTCACAGGCTCCGGTATTTGAGAAATATTATTGACTGAATATTTCCACAACAGTATCAATTGAAGAGTCACCTGAAGCTTGAGAGGAATGGGAGATGCAGTAGAGGAATGCAGTGCTGAGGCAGAGGGTTTGTAATGAGGAGGGCAGGCTACTATGAATTGTGTGTGGTGAGGTTTGTAGCTCCCAGAGTTGCTGAGGCATCACCCAAGTGGGTGCCATATATTGTGAAGGAGCATTCCAGGGGCTACATGACTCAGGCTGGTTATATACAGTATAATTAGGCTACTCATGATGATGCATTGTTTGACCTAGCCAAATATAACTAGGCTACTCATGATGATGCATTGGTTGACCTAGCCAAATATAACTAGGCTACTCATGATGATGCATTGGTTGACCTAGCCAAATATAACTAGGCTACTCATGATGATGCATTGGTTGACCTAGCCAAATATAACTAGGCTACTCATGACGATGCATTGGTTGACCTAGTCAAATATAACTAGGCTACTCATGACGATGCATTGGTTGACCTAGCCAAATATAACTAGGCTACTCATGACGATGCATTGGTTGACCTAGCCAAATAGAACTAGGCTACTCATGACGATGCATTGGTTGACCTAGCCAAATAGAACTAGGCTACTCATGACGATGCATTGGTTGACCTAGCCAAATAGAACTAGGCTACTCATGACGATGCATTGGTTGACCTAGCCAAATAGAACTAGGCTACTCATGACGATGCATTGGTTGACCTAGCCAAATATAACTAGGCTACTTCATGATGTATTGGTTGTTTGTTTTTAGCTTTTGATGCACTTTGAGATTGTTATGAAAATATTGTTTATTTCGTTCAGTAGAGCAAAAAGCTATTTTGAAGGTCAAGGGGCCAACACGTGAGCTTCAATAAAAAAAAGTGATGCAAGCAAGAGCAGTGTGCGTGTTTATTTTTTCTTTCAACTCATCTAATTGCTACTATGCACCTGCAGCAAGATAGCTCAAATGTGCCAGTGCATTTTTGAATGTTCAATGTAAAACGCACCAACAGTATAAAAATGTTTATTACAAACAATAAACAGTTAAAAATGAGAAAACAGAAATACACTTTAGGTTTAATCCTTTGACGCGTACGATTACATATTTGTGATCATTGTTGAGTGGTCCCTGCAGCGTACCATTACATTCCAATATGTGATTTGAAAAGTAGCAACAAAATGTATGATGCATCAAACACGTCTGAAAAGCATCTAAACAAGGTATTGTACTGATTGGAAATAAAGGTCTTCACAACTTTATAACTCAATTTCACCTTTTATTGGAAAAGATAAATGCAAACTTCCTCCAAACATCACACGAAACACGTCCACAGCCAAACTCATTCCATAAACCAGTTTAAATAACAGGTTGCGCTGACAACAGCTAGACTAGTTTACAATGTACCACATCTCTGGTGAGCACAAGAGAGAAATGTAATATTGTTTAGAAAAGAGATGCGTGTCAGCTAAAAGCTAAATTCTTTACGATGGCAGCCATGTTTTTTATGTTTGACAAGCGAAAACTCCCTAATCCCAGAATGCCTTTCACTATAAGATGCAAATAAACAAAGTCAAAGATGGCCGCGCCCATTGCCTGAAAAATACAATGAAGGCAATGCGGGCACCAGCCAGAAAATGGTCCAGGGGAAAAGTTTGTGAAGGTTCTAACTAGACATGCCCAAAGTCTTCCTACTTGATCTGGGGAAACACTGAGGAAGTGCTTGAGCTCTCCTCGAAGAGAGAGGTTTATCCAGCTCAGTAAAGCCTCAAACAGAAATTGTCCACAACAGTGAAAAGAGTTACTTCTTATGCAAATTACTGAGGAGGCAGAACACAACTCAATTCCAACTGTTGTTGGAAAATAATTAGAAATTGACAAGTTGAAACATAGCCTATAGATAATTAGCCAGAAGCGTGCCTTGGTTTGAGGGCAGCGTGGGTTAAATGTCAAGTTGCAAAAAACAATCACATTTTGGAACAGTGAGTGCATTCTGACATCACATTTATAAAAAAAAACTCAGAGATATTTGGAACTCGTGTGTGAAAAGGTTAATAAATGATTGGCTATAAATAAAATACATACAAAATCCATGACTTCTTCTTAATAAACTAACATAGCCACAAGGCGTGCTTCCCTGGCAGGCACCTCCTTCTCCTGCTTCCACAGTCGGGCACCTTTTGGGAGGGAGAGGAGCCCACAACTGCAGCTTGGAAGGATGAGGAGATAATGACCGGTGCGGTGATGGAGTGGCAGCTCCTGCAGCGCCTCATCCATCACCGCATGCATACCACTTCAAGAATGCCACTGTTGTGGCCTCCCCCTCCCGCTGTGCTGACTCCATTGGGCGGAGCTTTCAAGTTCTTAAAAATATGGAAAAGGACAGCTTTCAGCTTTAAACATACCACATGTAAAGCCCTGTAAAAAGGTATCATGCCAATTGAAGTACATACAGTACCTTGCAAAAGTATTTATCCCCCCTGGCATTTTTTCTATTTTGTAGCATTACAACCTGTAATTTAAATAGATTTTTATTTGGATTTCATGTAATGGACATACACAAAATAGCCCAAATTGGTGAAGTAAAATGAATAATAATAATAATAAATAAATAAATAAAACGGAAAAGTGGTGTGTGCTATGAAGCCCCTAAATAAGTTCTGGTGCAATCAATTACCTTCAAAAGTCACATAATTAGTTAAATAAAGTCCACCTGTGTGCAATCTAAGTGTCACATGATCTGTCACAAGATCTCAGTATATATACACCTGTTCTAAATGGCCCCAAGAGTCTGAAACACCACTAAGCAAGGGGCACCATGAAGGCCAAGGAGCTCTGCAAACAGGTCAGGGACAAAGTTGTGGAGAAGTACAGATCAGGGTTGGGTTCTAAAAACATATCAGAAACTTTGAACATCTCATGGAGCACCATTAAATCCATTATTAAAAAATGGAAAGAATATGGCACCACAACAAACCTGCCAAGGGAGGGATGCCCACCAAAACCAGGCAAGGAGGGCATTAACCAGAGATGCAACAAAGAGACCAAAGATAACCCTGAAGGAGATGCAAAGCTCCACAGCAGAGATTGGAGTATCTGTCCATAGGACCATTTTAAACCATACACTCCACAGAGCTGGGCTTTACGGAAGAGTGGCCGGAAAAAAAGCCATTGCTTAAAGAAAAAAAAGAAAAAACACTTGGTGTTCGCCAAAAGGCATGTGGAAGACTTTTCAAACATATGGAAGAAGGTACTCTGGTCAAATGAGAAAAAAATGTAGCTTTTTGGCCATCAATGAAAATGCTATGTATGGCGCAAACCAAAAAACCTCTCATCACCCTGAAAACACCATCCCCACAGTGAAGCATCATTTTTAAAATACGGGCCTGGTTACCCATTCAATCACAAGGCCCACAAAAGTGGCCACTGGCGGCCCACATTGATTTGGGCCAGTGGTAGGGTGGTCCCATAGCGGGCATGAGGTCTGTAGCCCCCCTAAATGCATTTAAAAACGTTTGGAACACCAGAGACTCTGGGTTCGAGCCCAGGCTCTGTCGCATCCGGCCGCGACTGTTAGGTCCATGGGGTGACAAACAATTGGCCTAGCATCGTCCGGGTTAGGGAGGGTTTGGTCAGTAGGGAAATCCTTGTCTCATCGCGCACTAGCGACTCCTGTGGCGGGCCGGGCACAGTACGCACTAACCAGGTCGCCAGGTGCACGGTGTTTCCTCCAACACATTGGTGCGGCTGGCTTCCGGGTTGGATGCACGCTGTGTTAAGAAGCAGTGAGGCTTGGTTGGGTTGTGTTTCGGAGGACGCATGGCTTTCGACCTTCGTCTCTCCTGAGCCCGTACGGGAGTTGTAGCGATGAGACAAGATAGATTTCGGATGACTGACATGCCCAAAGTAAACTGCCTGTTACTAAGGCCCAGAAGCTAGGATATGCATATTATTGGTAGCATTGGATAATAGCATTGGATAGCATTTGAGAGTTTTGGTTCCAACTGAGATGCAAGGTAGGTTAATGGATGATCTCGGCATGTGTGGTTCCCACCGTGAAGCATTGAGGAGAAGGTGTGATGGTTGAGAAAATGCCAAGAGTTTGCAAAGCTGTCATCAAGGCAAAGGGTGGCTACTTTGAAGAGTCTAAGTAGCCTAAAATATATATCTATCTATCTAAGAAGTCTAAAATATATTTTGATTTGTTTAACACTTTTCTGGTTACAACATGATTCCATATGTGTTATTTCATAGCTTTGATGCCTTCACTACTATTCTACAATGTAGAAAATAGTAAAAATTAATAAAAACCCTATCTTTTGACCGGTAGTGTACGTGGGTGAGGGCAGTGTGGATAGCAATTGAGATTGCTTCATCTATGTCATGCTCCTTCCGGCTTGTCAATTAGATATGGGGATGTGCTCCCGAAATGTACCAGTAACGGGAAACAACGCAGTCATGCGTGGTGCATTCTCAGTATGCGAAAATAGAACGTTTTATGGTAAGTTAATTTAAAAAAAATAGTGTATGGACTCCAGACCAAAGTACAACACGCCCCATCCACATCCACGGGGCGGCAGTGGAACAGGTAGACAGACGGGTTCGAGTTCCTCGGTGTCCAAATCACTAAAGACTTAAAATGGTCCAAACACACACACAGTCATGAAGAAGGTTCGACAGTGCCTCTTCCCCCTCAGGGGTTGAAATAGTTTGGCGTGGGCCCTTAAATCCTGAAAAGGTTCTACAGCTATACCATTGAGAGCATATTGACTGGCTGCATCACTGCCTGGTATGGCTATAGCACCACCCTCGATTGCATGGCACTACAAAGGGTTGTTCGGACAGCCCAGTACATTACTGGGGTCGAGCTCCATGCCATCCAGGACCTCTGTATCAGGCGGTGTAAAAATCATCAAAGACCCCAAAACCATCCAAGCCATAGACTATTTTCTCTGCTAACGCACGACAAGAGGTACTGGTGCGTATGACACCAACAGGCTCTTGAACAACTTCTATCACAATGCAATATGACCGATAAATAGCTAACAAAATACAGTGCCTTGCGAAAGTATTCGGCCCCCTTGAACTTTGCTTCCTTTTGGCACATTTCAGGCTTCAAACATAAAGATATAAAACTGTATTTTTTTGTGAAGAATCAACAACAAGTGGGACACAATCATGAAGTGGAACGACATTTATTGGATATTTCAAACTTTTTTAACAAATCAAAAACTGAAAAATTGGGCGTGCAGAGGGTAGTGAGGTCTGCACAACGCATCACCGGGGGCAAACTACCTATGTACATATTCTTATCCCCTTACACTTGTGTCTATAAGGTAGTAGGTTTGGAATTGTTAGCTAGATTACTTGAACTAGAAGCACAAGCATTTCGCTACACTCGCATTAACATCTGCTAACCATGTGTATGTGACAAACACAATTTGATTTGATTTGATTTGTATTCAAACTGACTTTTTAAATATGTCCTGTATATAGTATGCTTACTTACTTACTTTATTGTGTATTTCATATTTCTTATTCTTATTTCTCGTGTGTTTTTTTCTAGTATTACATTGTTATTGATTATAGCATTGTTGGGTTTTAAGTTAGCAAAAAAGGCATTTCACTGTACAGTACTTGTGCATGTGACATTACAACTTGAAACTTGACACCCTGGCATTTAAAGTATACATGATTTTTTCAAAATGTTACATACTATAAAACATTTTATTTTTTCCCACATGCTCAAACAGCCTACTATTTAGGCATCAATATTACAATTGCGGTAAAATATGGAGCACTCTGGGAAGATTACTAGATGTCTTTAGTAGATCCGGCAATGTGCTTAAAACTTTGATAGATGTAAACACAATTAACCTTATGCCATCCACACCCCACATAAACACTGTTTTCCTTCAGCTCTCTTAATTAGGCCGTAATTGATGCGGAGAACAAAATAGCTTTTCCATGGACCTTTCTTTCGTTTTAAGCGTCAATTACATCCTAATGAATAGAGTTGAATGAAAACTGTGTTTTGGGGTGTGGATGACAGAGTTAATTGTGTTTATGACTTTTAGAGTCTAATCAATAAGATGAACCTTTAGTGTCATAGAATATGTTCCGTTCTGTCTACACGTTTTGTCACACACATTATGATCATTACAGATTGATGATGTACATGTAGCTAGAAACACTAAAGGTTTATAATGAGTTTGGTGTGAACTATTTCATTGTTGATGTAAGTTAATGTTTTCATTGTTGTCATAAACTGCTATAAAGCATCATGTCAAGCACTGTATTATGTTCATAACTGCCATTACCCATTAGGGCAGGTTGGAAGCATTGCCTCATTGGTTTATCATATTATATGTGAATTCAAGTGTATCAGAATGCCTTTACAATACAGCAGTTATAATCACTTAATTATTATTCAGGGAGTCAGGTTTTGAACACAATTCAGTCATTGTCCTTCATGTGTAGTCATTTTTGTCTGTAGTCTCTAAAGACTCATTGTCCTTGCAATGACACTTAAATAAAGACATAAATAATATGGAAATGAAGTATCTCTCATTACAACTGACAGACTTGAATAGTTAGACTTGATATTGAAATGGAACAACAAGGGCCCATGCATCCTAACCTATTGGGTATCAGGCAATAGACTCAAAGGCTACAATATATGTCCCGTAGCATCCAGCCAGTATATACCAGTATATATACTATAGCAAGTGATTTTAAAGAGAATAAAGCAGAAATAAGCTATAATTGAGCCCTAATCATACCATTATCAAATGTGCAGGACTAATCCATTCCAGGACGGGGGTCTCCATTCCATACTCTCCCTCTCATCACTCATGTGAAAATATATTCTGAAGAGGTGGGCATGATGGGATAGCATTGTAATAGAATTCTGAGCACATAAAACATTGATTTAGCCCAGTCTTAATGTATATGATAATGGCTTGGGCTGTTCGGTATAGGGACTCTGTAATAAGGTGACGGAAGTCCCAGATGCATGCGTAATGGCTGTTTGATGAAAGCAGACGCCGAATGCAGATAAGACAGTTTAGTGTAGTCAGCCAGAAGTGCTCTAGGGCACAAACTTCTCTGTCCTTGTGTGAAAAGGCAAAGCCAATCACTTGTTTGAAGGACTGTGGCAAACATTTTGTTTTTTGGAGTGTCAAGTCTTTGGATGGGATGTGGTTGAAAAGATGAAGATATGGCTACATGGAGGCGATAAGGATTTTTTTGACTCCAAAGTTGCATTCCCAGTCCAAATAACTATCCTTGAATCAATCAACCAATCAATACTGTACTGTCAATGCAAACATTAGAAGTTCAATGGCATGTTTACTTTATAGCACTATGGATACAACTACTGGAGTAAACAATGTTGTCATGTGTTTGATTGAACCATTTTGCATGTGGCAAATTGTGCATTGAAGGATTCTTCAAGATAATGCCAAATGCTTTGTGTCATAGCCAACAGCATTGACTCTCATTAAAAGATGCTTGATAGTGTATTTTGCCACATGTCCTTGGTGTTTCTGAGAAATACAAATATTTTTGTAAGAAGTATTTGTTTTAAAAAAGTGCCTCTTAAGGGAGACATTCATTACTCAAAAACAAAAACAGTGAATTGATTCTAAGAGACTCCAGAGCTTCATTGAAAATGTGAAATCCTCAAAGTCTGAGCAGCTTGATCTTTTTAGCTGTTAGAGGACAAAATAAATAATGTCTGAACTGTGCAAGGTTTGAATTATAATACAGTTTTCACTCTATGAACAGCGAGAGTCCAGGAAAGAGGCTAAGTGAGAGAAAGTTAAATAAATCTGATTCCCTGCAATTTCCATACGTTTTAGACATAATGTGTCTCTAATTTCCCTGTCCGTCTGTGAACAGTTGATCAATTTCAGGCACTGCCAACATTTCTGCATTCTCAGTGTTTCAAAATGGATTGCAATGCAGTTAAAATGCTCTCATTTGTTTCTCTGCGGCGATCTAAGCTCTTGCCTGCTCCTAAAGATGATTGGGATGGAGCTTAAAGTCATTCACTTGGCGTGGACATTATAGTAAAAAAAGTAAGTGCTAGTCCTGACTTTGACAAAGACAATGTAAAAAGGGAAGTTTAATGAGAAGACTGACAGCTCGGGTAATCCATCCTGCTCTTCCAGAGGAAAAGGTTAATAGATTAAATGTTCGGAGCTCTAAACAGAAGAAAAAGCGACCTGCCACTTATTATCTGGAGCAGCCTAGTGGCTAACTTAATTTATCATCTGCGGATCAGTACAGGATTGGTTCACCTCCCAGTGAAGTGGGCCATGAGAACAGCAACTGTGTGATTACACCCATATATAGACGCCAGCATGTCATATCTGTAACGGTTTTCTTCCTGGGAAGGAGAGGAGGACCAAATTGCAGTGTGGTTATTTATAAACATCTTTAATGAAAGATGAAAACGTGAACACTACACAAAATAAGAAAATGTGGAAAAAACAAAACAGTCCTAACTGGTGCAAAACACAGAGACAGGAAACAATCACCCACAAAATACCTAAAGAATATGGCTGCCTAAATATGGTTCCCAATCAGAGACAACGAAAAACACCTGCCTCTGATTGAGAACCACTCCAGGCAACCATAGACCTACCTAGAATACTTAACAAAACACAATCCCATAGACTACAAAACCCCTAGACAATACAAGACACATAAATCACCCATGTCACACCCTGGCCTAACCAACATAATAAAGAAAACACAGAATACTAAGACCAGGGCGTGACAATATCACTCGTCTTCATACTTCCGCTCATGTCATCCAATTACACTGAATAAAATAAAAACGCAACATGTAAAGTTTTGTTACACAACAAAACGCCACAGATGTCTCAAGTTTTGCGGGAGTGTCCAATTGGCATGCTGACTGGAAGAAATGTCCACCAGAGCTGTTGCCAGATAATTGAATGTTAATTTCTCAACCATAAGATGCCTCCAACATTGTTTTCGAGAATTTGGCAGTAAGTGCAACTGGAGGTCCTGGTCCAGCCCAGGACCTCCACATCCGGTTTCTTTACCTGAGGGATCGGAGGGGTGGGGGTGTATTTCGGTCTGTATTAAAGCCCTTTTGTGGGGGAAAACTCATTCTGATAGGCTGGACCTTGCAAGTGGGTGGGCTAATTCCCTCCCAGGCCCACCCCTGGCTGCAACCCTGCCCAGTAATGTGAAATCCATAGATTAGGGCCTAATTCATTTTTTTCAATTGACTGATTACCTTTTATGAACTGTAGCGCAGTGAAATCTTTAAAAATGTTGCATGTTGTGTTTTATATTTTTGTTCAGTATATAATCTTCATAAAAAAGCAGAATATGTCTGTGACATTTGTCCTCTGATTCTCCATCTGCACCATCATGGATGATCTTTCCAGAAGGGTATCCATGTGAACAACACACTGGTGGGAACAGACAGACAGTGAAAGTGCTGATTTAGGGGCTCTGTGCACCAAGATGATTGCCCTACTGTCCTCTACTGTTCTCAATCTTTTAATATGCTTATGTACTGCACAGTAGTAGTAGAACTTTGGAAAATAGATTTAGTTAAATAAAGATGATTAGTTTGGTGCCGTTGCCAACGGCCAACAATACTCTTTTGCGTTTTTTTCCTCTCACTCTCTAAAATGCTGTGTGTCTTCTTTGAGGGAATGTTGTGTGTATGTTTGTGTGTGCGTGCGTGCGTGCGTGTGCATGTGTATGTACACTTAAAGTCTGCATCTGTGTGTGAGTGTATCTGTGTCGCAGGGGTTATCGGGCGTCAGCATTCCTTTGTGTCAGAGGTTACCCTCAGCATCCATGATGACACAGCAAATGTCGTCTCGTCCTGTCATGGCAGCCAGTGGCCATTTGACTCAAAACTGAGAGATGTCCCACAGTAAAGGCACAGCAAGGACATTATGACAAAGCTACCTCTGTGTTGAATGTAGATCGATACGACATAGTCAGAGCACTGCTCCCAGCACCATGGCCGTGTTATTTTTGCAACAAAGCAAATTAATCACAGCAATGTATAACATACTTCACAACTCTATTTGTGGATAATAGATCATTAGCATTATCTACTGAAAAACCGAATCACAGAATAGGATACGGCACAGGTAATTAAATGGTAAAAGGAAAAGCTACTTGTTAACCTAGTGTGGTTTTACAACCACCCTGGAGATTTGAAAGACCTCCGTGAGAACTTTTTAATTGGGATAATTGGTGTGAATTTGTTGACACATCTGACGGTGAGGGGTATTTCACCAATAAAGCTGTGTTTTAATGCTTCTCTCTAGAAGGTGCAGTTGTCTCTGATATGATTATGTAAGAGGAGAGAGTGAGATAGAGAACAGGGATGAGCAGAGAGACTAGCTATGATTTACAAGCCTGGCAGGATCAATCAGGACGTTGTGCTCAGCAGGCAATTACTCAACACAGCCAATGTGAAGCAGCATAGTTTAATTTACAGCCATCTAACCAACAGAGAAGATGAGCAAGCCAGGTCTGTGCTGTATGTGAAAGAGGGTGATCTCAGTGTGTCTGGCACAGTGGTGCTACAGCACTCTGTTTAGGGTCGGTTCAAGGTCAGGTCCTTCCAAAATGAGTTTTTGTAGAAAGCTGTAATCGAGACCACACTCTTCCAGTTGTAGGTATTCCTGCCTGGTGGACAGTAAATATAGCTACTAAAGACAGTCTACAAAATGGCTGCTGATAGCCTTTTGGTCATTGTTATATAGTGGTGCAGTTGGACATGGAATCTAAGGGCTCATGCAACAGCTATAGGCATAGACCACTTGTAGGCCATTTAGATAGAATGGACATGTACAGAACATATGTGCTGCATCAGCAGCACTCTATATTGAGAAGTGCGAGGTATCATACAGCTGTGCGAACCACCATTATCATCGGTTACATGCTGCTGACATACGCCATAGGGCCATAATACAGCTGGTGCCAGGCACTGATTTGCTATTCAGACCTGACACATACAGTCATAACATGAATGAATGACTGACAGCAGTATTGTCTGTTAAATACCACAGGCTAACACTGCATAATGTCTCCTGACTGAGACATTTCTTAACTGCTTGCCTGGCTTCAGGTGCTACATGAGTTGGTGATTGTGATTTGTGATTACAGCTTGAATGTAATTTGTCTTAGTTTAAAGTAAAGCTTACAGTATCACACAACACTGCACACATTGTAAAAGGCCAGCAGCACACAAAGTCCCTCAAGCATCAATAAGCTACAACTCAGGCTAATCACGCTTATATAGTTTAGGCTTCTAAACAGATGTATCAAAATGTATTGGTTTGATTACATTAGAATACTAAAGGTGCAGTATGTCAAGACTTTGACATGTTTTGTGTGTGTGGGTAGAAAGAGGACAAAAGTGAAGATTTGATGGGATCTCAAATGTTGCTGATTTTAGTTGTGCTAATCCAGTTCAAAATATTATTTTCAGCCTCATTTTCCGGATCCCAGTTGAATAACGGCCGAAACACAAACGTTTTTACCAATGAAACCCTACTAATCCATGAGCCAGACCCCCACATTTGGGCCGCCGAGCTCACTTGGGGGGATGATGTCTCAGTGATTTTCTTGAGGGTCTATTTTCCTCAAATTAAAAAATGTGTGATAGCAGTGCAGCAATGGCAGCTTTCTCTGTGTTATCCCTCTCTATCCTCTCTCCGTCCCATTCATTTTCCCCAAATGGATTTAAGCCTATGACAATGTCAGTATACAACAACTTATTGCTCATGTATACCCTTTAATCATATACAGGTAACTTCCAAAATAAAGGAAACACCAACATAAAGTGTCTTAGTAGGGCGTTGGGCACCACGAGCCAGAACAGCTTCAATGCATCTTGGCATTGTTCTACACATGTCTGGAACTCTATTGTAGGAATGAACGCCATTCTTCCACGAGAAATTCCATAATTTGGTGTTTTGTTGATGGTGGTGGAAAACACTGTCTCAGCTGCTGTACCAGAATCTCCCTTAAGTGTTAAGTTGGGTTGAGATCTGGCGACTGACACACACACACACTTAAATCCCCTATGCTCCTTTGAGACCCCTCTTTCAAAGTCACTTCTTCTAGCCATGGAAGCCAAAATAATGGGCAACTGGGCTTTTTTTTATACGTGACATTTATGATATGATGTTAAATTGATTAATTCACTCAGGAACCACACCTGTGTGGAAACACCTGCTTTCAACACACTTTGTATACCTAACTTACTAAAGTGTTTCCTTTATTATCGCAGTTATCTGTATCATTCGTAAGCTTAGATTAACAGCTATCCATCAGACACATTTTCGGAATGTTCAGGTGACCTTTGACATCTAGGGTACATATCAGTATTACTGGTATAAATTGCTTTATAAAGAAAACCCTGATTAATTTTGTTTGACAAGTTGTTCTGAAAGGTCATGAAATTACCTTTCAAATTATATGTAATTTATTAACCAACTTTGAAATCACCAGCTTCAACTATTGTAAAAAATAATAACAAAAAATTATAATAATCATTTTAAAATGTTTTTTTTTAAATAGACCATATTGTCAAATAAAATAAAATTGTATTTGTCACATGCCGCCGAATACAACAGGTATTCCCTTACAGTGAAATGCTTACTTACAAGCTCTTAACCAACAATTCAGTTAAGAAAATAACTAACAAATAACTAAAGGTAACAAATAACTAAAGAGCAGCAGTAAAATAACAATAGCGAGGCTATATACAGGGGGTACCGCTACAGAGTCAATGTGCGGAGGCACCGGTTAGTCAAGATAATTAAGGTAATATTTACCTGTGGGTAGAGTTATTAAAGTGACTTATGCATAGATAATAACAGAGAGGAGCTCTAGTGTAAAAGGGGGGGTGCAAGTAGTCTGGGCAGCCATTTGCTCAGATGTTCAGTAGACTTATGGCTTGGGGGTAGAAGCTGTTTAGAAGCCTCTTGGACCAAGACTTGGCATTCTGGTACCGCTTGTCGTGCGGTAGCAAAGAGAACAGTCTATGACTAGGGAGTCTGGAGTCTTTGACCATTTTTAGGGCCTTCCTCCCTCTGACACCGCCTGGTAAACAGGTCCTGGATGGCAGGAAGCTTGGCCCCAGTGATATACTGGGCCTTACGCACTACAACTCTGTGGAAGGTCAGTTCAACTCCGCTAGCACGTTGTGGAACACACCTTCCATGTAGTTGCATTATTTTCCATTGGACCCCCACGTCGATGATCCCTTCCTTTGTTAAAAATAATATTATATTTCCCTTGACGTAGTAATGCTGAATGTAGAAATGTGCTCAACATACCCAACTCTACCCTAGGTGAGCAATAACTTGTTGTATACTGACAGTGTTTGTCGCAGAGTTAAACCCCAATGGGGGAAAAATTAATGTAATGGAGGGATGAAAGAAAGTGTGAACACAGAGCAAGCTGTCATTGCTGCTCTGGCGCTGTACCACACATTTTCCAACTCTAGGGACATAGACCCTCAAGAAAATCACCATGAAACATCATCACTCCAAGTGGACCTGACCGACTTTTCTGGCTAATTTGACTGCATGATCTGCTCACGGAAAACATCCACTCATTGAAGTGCAGACTGTCAGCTCAAGCAAGGATCATCCGACGGATGGAGGCTTCAGAAATACACGAGGCAAAGTTGCTGATGTCTTTCCACATCAGTAGATGTTATAAAACTTAAAAACACAGAAAAATGACAGTAACTGGACAAACATAATGTATAAATAGTCAGGACAACATTATGAACTTGATCAGTACTATGTACATACAACAGTTTTTTATAACACATTTTCAAGATTAAAAGAAAATGGGTTCACAAAACACATTTCCTCAATGTAGCATATCCCTATTTGGGAAACCTTAAGGTAAATTTTTCTCGGAAAGACCACATGTTAAAGAGCCAATTAGACCCCCAGCTGCAGTGTTTCAGTGTTTCAGTGTTTCCACTGTGGCCTAATGGATCACGTGACCACCGTGAGATGAGGGAGTGCATGCGACACATTTCTACATCAAGCACAAGCCCTCACAGCTCCCAATTAATAAATGAAGAGATCTCTCAAAGAGTACACAAATTATTAGCCTAGAGTAGGTGGAGGAGACAGGGAAAGGGAAGAAGAGAAGAGTTAAGGGGAGGTGAGGCTGGGCCGGGGGAGAGCTGCATACTGAGTAACAGCAGGTAACCTCTGTGTACATATCACTGGATTTACTCTGCATGATTAATAGATTTCCCCCAGGGAGGCATGTTGTCTTTGATCAGATTAATAAAGTGATTAGAGGGAGACATATGTCTTCAATTACTTTCAGATGTTTTGAGTTCTCAATGTTGTTACAGTATGAGGGGGAAACTGCGGGGATGCAATTGCAGCGCTTATTGAGGGAGTGCTTTTTCAATCGCATAATGGTGACAGGGAAATCCCAGCCTTCTATAGCAAGATGGAAGCCATGACTATAACAATATAACCGCACAATCAACAAGGCATGCTTTCTCTACCCATGGTCCCCGGTGGTCGTAAACATGCCGCGTTACGTCAGGGTGGATTTCACTCACCAAAGACTACACTGTAAACAGCAAGTGGTCACAGTTACTACTGTCTGAGACAAAATAGCCTACTCTACAAAGAGCTAGATTTGCAGTATAGAGATCTATGTAGAGGTATGCAGAGTAACATCTACAACTGTACAGGAAAAGATGAAAAGTCCTTCTAAAAAGCAGCAAAATGGTAACCACCAATCAATACGGGCTGTGTCCAAACAACTGGCAGACTATTAATCTCAAGAAATATTTTCATTGGCACACCATGCTACTCTTATCACCACTATCTCTTCCAAACAAACTCTCCTTAAGATTGTAGTTATATTTAATTAATGAACCATAGTGACAGTGACTTGGACCTGGCACTGCTCATTAGTTTGAACTTGACAAAATGAAGGCACTAAAAGTGTTCTGGAAAGTCACCGCAATGAGGGTACATTCTTCCTCCTTGTGTGGGTGACACATTGTCTACGTCCAAGACTAGACCAGACACAGTGCCTTCTTGGAGGGAGAGAGGCACTCATGTCACAAAGAGTATGAAAGCAGGAGAGAGAGAAGGGGGGTTGAGTTCAGGCTGATGGGCTGTATGTGAGACCTGAGAGCTGTGTCTTTCTGAGAAACCACTAAAGGTTGACTTACGCAGCCACGACTGGATGTCTCCCTCCATGTCCTTCCGGTTGACTTCACTACTGACTCATTCAACCTGCTCGCCCTCCCCGAAACCACTAACCTCTGACAGTAGCATCCACTCAAGTTTGCAGAATGTACGATTTTCTACATTGTATAATAATAGTGAAGACATCAACACTATGAAATAACACATATGGAATCACGTAGTAACCAAAACAGTGTTAAAACAAATCCACCCTATTCCTTGATGACAGCTTTGCACACTCTTGACATTTTCTCAAACGGCTTCATGAGCTAGTCACCTGGAATGCATTTCAATTAAAAGGCCTGGCTTCGAAATGTGTTTGAGCCAATCAGTTGTGTTCTGAGAAGGTAGGGGTGGTATACAGAAGATAGCCCTAATTGACCAAGTCCATACTACGGCAAGAACAGTTAAAATATGTAAAGAGAAATGACAGTCCAAATGACAGTCCAGACTTGAAGGTCAGTCAATACAGAAAATTGAAATAATTTTAAACGTTTCTTCAAGTGCAGTCGCAAAAACCATCAAGCACTTTGATGAAACTGGCTCTCATGAGGACCGCCACAGGAAAGGAAAACCCAGAGTTACCTCTGCTGCAGAGGATAAGTTCAATAGGGTTACCAGCCTCAGAAATTGCAGCCCAAATAAATGCCTCAGAGTTCAAGTAACAGACACATCAACATCAACTGTTCAGAGGAGACTGCGTGAACCAGGCCTTCATGGTTGAATTGCTTTAAAGAAACCACTACTAAAGGACTACTAAAGGACACCAATAAGAAGAGAGTTGCTTGGGCCAAGAATCATGAGCAATGGACATTAGACCGGTGGAAATCTGTCCTTTGGTTCGATGAGTCCAACTGCGGTGTCTTTGTGAGACGCAGAGTAGGTGAACAGATGATTTCTGCATGTGTGGTTCCCACCGTGAAGCATGAAGGAGGTGGTGTGATGGTGTGGGGGTGCTTTGCTGTGACACTGATGGTGATTTATTCACAATTCAAGGAACACTTAACCAGCACGGCCATCACAACATTCTGCAGCAATACGCCTTCCAATCTGGTTTGTCACACTCGGTATGCATGAGAAATTGCTTCGGAGGAATTGCTTCGTGGCCTTGCAGAGAGGGTCCAAATGTTGGCTGAATGCCATGACCGGCGTTGGACAGTTGGTTGGAGCAATTCCAGGAGTTGTCAGGGAGGCCACCTACCATGGTGGTAACCCCACAGCTCCTCAGTGACTCAGCTGCTAGCAGCGCCGGCTCATCGGTCACTCCACCTTCTCGGGAGCCCCGCTTACCTCCTTTGGAACGCTTCAATGGAGAGCCGAGCACCTGTCTAGTGTTCCTAGCTCAGTGTGCCCTCATCTTCGAGCTTCAGCCCTCCTACTTCCCCTCGGATCACTCCAAGATAGCCTACCTCATCACGCTGATTTCCGGGAGGGCTCTCACCTGGGCTACCGCCGTGTGGGAACAACAGCCGGCCATATGCGCTAGTCTGGAGGGGTTTGCGGGAGAAGTGAGGAAGGTCTTTGATGCCCCATTCTCTGAGCAAGAGGCCACCCAGAAGCTAATCCAGCTAAGGCAGGACTCCCGCAGTGTAGCTGAAGTGAATTTCTGCACGTTGGCAGCGGAGAGTGCTTGGAATCAAGAGGCACTGTTCGAAATGTTCCTGCACGGTGCCTCAGAGGAGGTCAAGGATGCTACCTACGGAGCTTGATTTTCTCATCACTTTTACCATCCGTATCAATGGGCAATTACTGGAACAACGGAGGGAGAGGAAATTGGATTTCGCTCACATGCCCAGGTATCCCACCTTGCCTCCAAGTCAACCCGGAAGCTCCCGACGGTCTCGTTGCTGAGAGGACCCGAGACTTCCCGACCTGCCCCGAGGGCTGCCGAAGATGGCCGAGCCACCGCTTCCTGAGCCTATGTCACCAGGCAGATCGACACGAAGAGTTGTCTGTATTGCGGGACTCTTGGTCATTTTGTGTCCTCTTGTCCTTTAAAAAAACAGGCTCACCAGTACGAGTGAGTACTCTGGTGGGCCATATGGAGAACGTTCCTGCTTCCCCTGCTAGCACCCAATTTTCATGCCATTCTGCTGTGGGGAGACCAGTCCAAATCTCTTTGACTCTGAGGCCGACGAGAGTTTTTTTGAGCCCATTCTGCCACGCCCATTGCCTGAAGTCTGCATAACCTGCCCCAGGATGTCTTCCTGGGGGTTCTGAAGGTGCCTCGGACATCTCCGCCATACCCACGTAGTACCAGGACCTCCAAGAGGTGTTCAGCAAGACCCGGGCCACGTCGCTTCAGCCTCACCGACCCTATGACTGCGGGATTGTTCTTCTCCCTACAACCACGCTGCCCCAGAGATGTCTGTACTCTCTGTCAGGACTGGAGACTAAGGCTAGGGATACCTACCTGAGATGGTTTGGAATGAGTTGGACAGCAGAGTGAAGGAAAAGCTGCGAACAAGTGCTTAGCATATGTGGGAAAGCTTTCCTCATGAAGTTGGTTGAGACAATGCCAAGAGTGTGCAAAGCTCTCATCAAAGCAAAGGGTGGCTATAAAATATATTATGACTTTTTTGTTTACTACATGATTCCATATGTGTTACTTCATCGTTTTGATTTCTTCACTATTATTCTACAATGTAGAAAATAGTAAAAATAAAGAAAAACCCTTAAATGAGTAAGTGTCCAAACTTTTGTCTGGTACTGTAAATACATGTTCTTTCTGGAGCAGTGGTTCCCAAACTTGTATAATCCCGTACCCCTTCAAACATTCAACCTCCAGCTGCATTCCAACTCTAGCACCAGGGTCAGCACACTCTCAAATTTAGTTTTTTGGCATCATTGTAAGCCTGCCACACACACACACACACACTATCTGTTATATTTATTAAACCAAAGAATGAGTGTGAGTTTGACATAACACGTCTTGTGGGAAGTGACAAAGAGCTCTTATAGGACCAGGGCATAAATAATAAAATAATAATAATCAATAATTTTGCTCTTTATTTAGCCATCTGACATGTAAAACTTATTTGTCAAAATTGGTGAATTACTCACCACAGGTTAATGAGAAGGGTGTGCTTGAAAGGATGTACATAACTCTGCAATGTTGGGTTGTATTGGAGAGTCTCAGTCTTAAATAATTTTCCACACACAGTCTGTGCCTGTATTTAGTTTTCATGCTAGTGAGGGCCGAGAATCCACTCACACCTATGTACGTGGTTGCAAAGGGCATCAGTGTCTTAACAGCATGATTTGCCAAGGCAAGAAACTCTGAGCGCAGCCTTATCCAGAAATCTGGCAGTGACTTCTGATTAAATTACATTTCCACAGAACCGCTTGTTGCAATATCGATGAGGCGAGATATCATCACATCTTGACCACCAAAGTCCATTTGATGTCACAAAGGTGTCCAGTACTTTAAAAATATCCTCTCATGTTGTCCTGGTTGCCAGTGGTTTGCAGAAGAGGATGTCTTCCTTAATTGACCCCCCCATAAACGTAACAGGCATATACCAGGAGCTGTGCCAGGGCCTCAACGTGTGTTGACTCAACCAGCTTTCATGCATAGAATTCACTGGCTTGTATGCTAAACAGTAAATGTTTCAAAACATCTCCTGCCATGTCACTGATGCGTCGTGATCAAGGCATTGTTTGTATAGTTTTTTTTGCCTTTTCCCCCAGCATTCCCCAGCCATATCCGCGGCAGCAGAAATAATTAAGTCCTCCACGATAGTATGGGGCTTGCCTGTCCTATCCACTTGGTAGCTCACCATATAAGACGCTTCTAGCCCATTCTTATTAATGGTATCTGTTGCTTTTATACATGTCTTACTTCTCGAAAGTCGTCTTTATTCCCTCTCAAAAAACTTCTGTGGCTTATTTTTCAAATTGACATGCTTTGTTTCTAAATATCTGCGCAAGAGTGAAAGTTTCCCGCGAGAGTGTAATGTGTTAATGTGATTGGCTGTTTATTATTGGACTAGGATACCTGTATTTAACATTGTGTTGTTATTTCGCTGAACACTAGATGGTTTCATTTTATTTTTGACAGTGAAACGAGGCTACTCAGGCGATTAAAAAACTCACCCAAATGTTTAGCCCAGTTGGAAAATATAAATGTACTGTTTGAAAATGTGAAAAAAATATATATATTTATTTAAAAATATGTAATGTATATTTAAATATGTATATTTTATTTGGCTTACCCCTGACGCCATTGGGTAAGCGTACCCCAGTTTGGGAATACCTGTTCTAGAGGATTCCCCAAAGTGCTACATTTACATTAAAGTGGTTTGTAGCTCATCTAATTTTGCAATAGGAAAAGTTATTCTGGTATTTGATTTGAAAGACAATATTAGAAACATCCGAGTGCAATGGTGACGCCTGTTCCTAGGCAACCAGGGGCTCCTCAAGACCAAAGGAGCATTTTTATGACATAGATTGAGAGTAGTTGGCTAAAAATCATTACTTGGCTTTGTGTGCATCATGTTCATTACAATTTATTAGAAGCATATTTCTCAAAATTATCACAAGCATTTTTTAAAAAAGAATTCACCCAAGGTCCTTCTGTAGTTATTAAGTATTTTTCACTTGATAATTCTTCATTCTTTATTCTTATCATTAAAAAAGCGACAAGCATTGTGAATTAGTACAATGCAATTATCTGACATCGTCATACTTAATAATATGTGTCTTTGATGGCAAGTTGTTCCAAACTAAAACAGTGAAAAATACTTATGTAGTACACAGTTTTCTATGATGTCTCATCTTCTGGTCCACTGAATGAAACTTTAACAATCGGATTTACATCACTGTGACTGCACAAATCACAAGCTGGCCACTGAATACATCATTTCATAGTTTTCCATATAAAACACCACTGCTGGACAGAACAGTTCCAAAAACACAGAAACGTGCAGCAGCCATCACTTCGGATACCATTGCGTTGCACACTGAACGAAGACAATTACATTTAAGTCATTTAAGACAATGATGTCTGAAGCAGTGAAAACATATACCACTATCTTATTTGTAACATTAAGAAAGTGCTCCCTGCCAGTGAAAAACTCTGGCTACTGATTGAAATTACTGTGGAAGCTACAGTATTGTTGTTGTCCATGGTTCTAGCATGGTCAACTGTTGTGTGTATGCTGCCTGCAGAGTTGATGCTGTCCATGGTGCTAGTGTGGTCAACTCTTGTGTGTATGCTGCTTGTAGAGTTGTTGCTGTCCATGGTGCTAGAGTGGTCAACTGTTGTGTGTATGCTGCCTGCAGAGTTGATGCTGTCCATGGTGCTAGTGTGGTCAACTCTTGTGTGTATGCTGCTTGTAGAGTTGTTGCTGTCCATGGTGCTAGAGTGGTCAACTGTTGTGTGTATGCTGCTTGCAGAGTTGATGCTGTCCATGGTGCTAGAGTGGTCAACTGTTGTGTGTATGCTGCTTGGAGAGTTAGTGCTGTCCATGTTGCTTCTTTGAGTGCATGCTGTTTGCATAGTTTGTGTGAAGCTGTCTATGGTGCTGATTTTCTTAGGCAAACTAAAAAGCAAATCAAATCAAGTTTTATTTGTCACATACACATAGTTAGCAGATGCTAATGCAAGTGTAGCGAAATGCTTGTGCTTCTAGTTCCGACAATGCAGTGATTTTTTCTTTTTTTTTCTTTTTCTTTAAACTTTATTTAACCAGTCAAGTCAGTTAAGAACATATTCTTATTTTCAATGACGGCCTGGGAACAGTGGGTTAACTGCCTGTTCAGGGGCAGAACGACAGTTTTGTTTGAACTCACAACCTTCCGGTTACTAGTCCAACGCTCTAACCACTAGGCTACGCTGCCGCCCCAACAAGTAATCTAACTAACAATTCCAAAACTACTGTCTTATACACAGTGTAAGGGGATAAAGAATATGTACATAAGGATATATGAATGAGTGATGGTACAAGGCAGCATACAGTAGATGGTATCGAGTACAGTATATACATATGAGATGAGTATGTAGACAAAGTAAACAAAGTGGCATAGTTAAAGTGGCTAGTGATACATGTATTACATAAGGATGCAGTCGATGATATAGAGTACAGTATATAGGTATGCATATGAGATGAATAATGTAGGGTAAGTAACATTATATAAGGTAGCATTGTTTAAAGTGGCTAGTGATATATTTACATCATTTCCCATCAATTCCCATTATTAAAGTGGCTGGAGTTGGGTCAGTGTCAATGACAGTGTGTTGGCAGCAGCCACTCAATGTTAGTGGTGGCTGTTTAACAGTCTGATGGCCTTGAGATAGAAGCTGTTTTTCAGTCTCTCGGTCCCAGCTTTGATGCACCTGTACTGACCTCGCCTTCTGGATGATAGCGGGGTGAACAGGCAGTGGCTCGGGTGGTTGATGTCCTTGATGATCTTTATGGCCTTCCTGTAACATCGGGTGGTGTAGGTGTCCTGGAGGGCAGGTAGTTTGCCCCGGTGATGCGTTGTGCAGACCTCACTACCCTCTGGAGAGCCTTACGGTTGAGGGCGGAGCATTTGCCATACCAGGCGGTGATACAGCCCGCCAGGATGCTCTCGATTGTGCATCTGTAGAAGTTTGTGAGTGCTTTTGGTGACAAGCCGTATTTCTTCAGCCTCCTGAGGTTGAAGAGGCGCTGCTGCGCCTTCCTCACGACGCTGTCAGTGTGAGTGGACCAATTCAGTTTGTCTGTGATGTGTATGCCGAGGAACTTAAAACTTGCTACCCTCTCCACTACTGTTCCATCGATGTGGATAGGGGGGTGTTCCCTCTGCTGTTTCCTGAAGTCCACAATCATCTCCTTAGTTTTGTTGACGTTGAGTGTGAGGTTATTTTCCTGACACCACACTCCGAGGGCCCTCACCTCCTCTCTGTAGGCCGTCTCATCGTTGTTGGTAATCAAGCCTACCACTGTTGTGTCGTCCGCAAACTTGATGATTGAGTTGGAGGCGTGCGTGGCCACGCAGTCGTGGGTGAACAGGGAGTACAGGAGAGGGCTCAGAACGCACCCTTGTGGGGCCCCCGTGTTGAGGATCAGCGGGGAGGAGATGTTGTTGCCTACCCTCACCACCTGGGGGCGGCCCGTCAGGAAGTCCAGTACCCAGTTGCACAGGGCGGGGTAGAGACCCAGGGTCTCGAGCTTGATGACGAGCTTGGAGGGTACTATGGTGTTGAATGCCGAGCTGTAGTCGATGAACAGCATTCTCACATAGGTATTCCTCTTGTCCAGGTGGGTTAGGGCAGTGTGCAGTGTGGTTGAGATTGAATATGCGTCGTCTGTGGACCTATTTGGGCGGTAAGCAAATTGGAGTGGGTCTAGGGTGTCAGGTAGGGTGGAGGTGATATGGTCCTTGACTAGTCTCTCAAAGCACTTCATGATGACGGAAGTGAGTGCTACGGGCGGTAGTCGTTTAGCTCAGTTACCTTAGCTTTCTTGGGAACAGGAACAATGGTGGCCCTCTTGAAGCATGTGGGAACAGCAGACTGGTATAGGGATTGATTGAATATGTCCGTAAACACACCGGCCAGCTGGTCTGCGCATGCTCTGAGGGCGCGGCTGGGGATGCCGTCTGGGCCTGCAGCCTTGCGAGGGTTAACACGTTTAAATGTCTTACTCACCTCGGCTGCAGTGAAGGAGAGACCGCATGTTTTCGTTGCAGGCCATATTGTCCTCAAAGCGGGCAACCCTGCTCACACTGCCCTGATGCCCTCTTTCTAAGTTATTTAGTCTGCCTGGGAGCAAGACATCCTGGTCCGTGACTGGGCTGGGTTTCTTCTTGTCGTCCGTGATTGACTGTAGACCCTGCCACATGCTTCTTGTGTCTGAGCCGTTGAATTGAGATTCTACTTTGTCTCTGTACTGACGCTTAGCTTGTTTAATAGCCTAGGGAATAGCTGCATTGTTTATATTCGGTCATGTTACCAGACACCTTGCCCTGATTAAAAGCAGTGGTTCGCGCTTTCAGTTTCACGCGAATGCTGACATCAATCCACGGTTTCTGGTTAGGGAATGTTTTTATCGTTGCTATGGGAACGACATCTTCAACGCACAATCTAATGAACTCGCACACCGAATCAGCGTATTCGTCAATATTTTTATCTGACGCGATACGAAACATGTCCCAGTCCACGTGATGGAAGCAGTCTTGGAGTGTGGAGTCAGCTTGGTCGGACCAGCGTTGGACAGACCTCAGCGTGGGAGCCTCTTGTTTAAGTTTCTGTCTGTAGGCAGGGATCAACAAAATGGAGTCGTGGTCAGCTTTTCCGAAAGGGGGGCGGGGCAGGGCCTTATATGCGTCGCGGAAGTTAGAGTAACAATGATCCAAGGTTTTACCACCCCTGGTTGTGCAATCGATATGCTGATAAAATTTAGGGAGTCTTGTTTTCAGATTAGCTTTGTTAAAATCCCCAGCTACAATGAATGCAGCCTCCGGGATAAATGGTTTCCAGTTTGCAAAGAGTTAAATAAAGTTCGTTCAGAGCCATCGATGTGTCTGCTTGGGGGGGGATATATACGGCTGTGATTATAATCGAAGAGAATTCTCTTGGTAGATAATGCGGTCTACATTTGATTGTGAGGAATTCTAAATCAGGTGAACAGAAGGATTTGAGTTCCTGTATGTTTCTTTCATCACACCATGTATCGTTAGTCATGAGGCATACGCCCCCTCCACTCTTCTTACCAGAAAGATGTTTGTTTCTGTCGGCGCGATGCGTGGAGAAACCTGTTGGCTGCACCGCCCCGGATAGCGTCTTCCCAGTGAGCCATGTTTCGGTGAAGCAGAGGACGTTACAGTCTCTGATGTCCCTCTGGAATGCTACCCTTGCTCGGATTTCATCAACCTTGTTGTCAAGAGACTGGACATTGGCAAGAAGAATGCTAGGTAGTGGTGCGCGATGTGCCCGTGTCCTGAGTCTGACCAGAAGACCGCTATGTTTCCCTCTTTTACGAAGTCGTTTTTTTTGGGGGTCGCTGCATGCGATCCATTCCATTGACCTGTTTGTAAGGCAGAACACAGGATCCGCGTCGCGGAAAACATATTCTTGGTCGTACTGATGGTGAGTTGACGCTGATCTTATATTCAGTAGTTCTTCTCGACTGTATGTAATGAACCCTAAGATGACCTGGGGTACTAATGTAAGAAATAACACGTAAAAAAAACAAAAAACTGCATAGTTTCCTAGGAACGCGAAGCGAGGCGGCCATCTCTGTCGGCGCCGGAAGTATTTAGCAAGCTCCTTCAAGAATAGATAAAACAACGGCCTTATTGATTATTTGTCCTAATAAAGAGACATGTCTTATTTATGGTACTGGAGAAAAACAGAAAAACAATAGAGAAGGCAGAGAAAGGATGTCAGGAAGAGTCCGGAAGCGTAAAGCGGGTTACCACTAGTTACCACATACACAAAGTATAATTGGCTGTTTCGTAAAAAAAATAGGTAAAACTAAATTCCCTTTTTGGTCTTAATTTAAGGTTAGGGTTAGGCATAAGGTTTTCAGTGTGGTTATGGCTAGGGTTAATTTTAGGGTTAGGTTTAAAATCACATTTTTAGGAACAGAAATTGTAGAAATATGCAGGGTTTATTACTTTGTGGTTGTGGTAACCAGTGATCACCGCGAAAGAGTGCTAATGAAACACTACATTACCAAAAGTATGTGGACACCTGCTCGTCGAACATTTCATTCTAATATTTTGGGCATTAATATGGAGTTGGTCCCCCCTTTGCTGCTATAACAGCCTCCACTTTTCTGGGAAGGCTTTCCACTGGCTGTTGGAACATTGCTGAGGGGACTTGCTTCCATTCAGCCACAGGAGCATTAGTAAGGTCGGGCGCTGATGTTGGGCGATTAGGCCTGTCTCGCGGTCAGCATTCCAATTAATCCCAAAGGTGTTCGATGGCGTTGAGGTCAGGACTCTGTTCGGGCCAGTCAAGTTCTTTCACACCAATCTATACAAATCAATACTGTACGGACCTCACTTTGTGCACGGGGTCATTCCCATGCTGAAAGAGGAAAGGGCCTTCCTCAAACTGTTGCCACAAAGTTGGACGTACAGAATCATCAGAATGATTGTATGCTGTATCATTGAGTCCAATGGTGGCAAGCTTTACACCACTCCAGCTGACGCTTGGCATTGCGCATGATCTTAGGCATGATCTTCCATCGCCAGCTGCTCGGTGATGGAAACCCATTTCATGACGCTCCCGACGAGCAGTTTTTGTGCTGACGTTGCTTCCAGAGGCAGTTTGGAACTCTGTAGTGAACTCGTTTTGTTCATGCTACACACTTCAGCATTCGGTGGTCCCATTCTGTGAGGTTGTGTGGCCTACTACTTCACGGCTGAGCCGTTGTTGCTCCTAGACGTTTCCACTTCACAATAACAGCCCTTACAGTTGACCTGAGCAACTCTAGCATGGCAGAAATTTGACAAACTGACTTGTTAGAAAGGTGACATCCTATGACGGTGCCACGTTGAATGTCACTGAGCTCTTCAGTAAGGCCATTCTACTAACAATGTTTGTCTATGGAGATTGAATGGATGTTTGCTCGATTTTATACACCTGTCAGCAACGGGTGTGGCTGAAATAGCCGAATCCACTAATTTGAAGGGGTGTCCACATACTTTTGTATATATAGTGTAATTGCATGCAAATCAATCCTATTTAGGGACTTCTCTGCTGTATGAATTACCCTCTTTATCTGCCTCCCTAGTGTCTTTGTGACAGGAAGGAAACGTCACACCTTTATTTTAATCTTTTTTAAATTGCTTCTCCTTATGGCTGAGTAGCCAATCTTACCTATGACCTATGCTACACTGCTATCAATTCCTCCTCCCAATTAGTGCTAGATATTCAGTCCAGCCCTCAGTCCATGGCCAGAAAATCCCCGTTCTACTCCAGAAGTCGCATTTTTCAGGAAAATGCATTTTGTTAAAAGTCGTCAGTCTCCTCTCTCTCCCAGAGATCTAAAGCATTGATTTACATGAAGTAATACAACTGTGGGGGATTCCGCTGAGTCATAGCAGCTGGAGGGAAAGTAAATGCAGTCTTTCCTGAGATGGGTGCAAGCGTGATGTGAAACTACCATGGCAAGGGGAAAAAGAAGACTCATTATCTAAACCTAAAAATACACAGCACATGTCCAGTCCACATAAATACCACAACTGGGCACCACAATATATTGTACTAATCGAAAACTAAAGACAAGTAAAGAACTTTCCTTATCGGTAATGACAATTTTGACCGCTCATATAGAGTAATTCTGCCCTGTTGCTTCTTCTCCAGGGTACAAATTGAGACCAATATTTGGAGAACGATTGGAAACTGTCATCCACAGTCTTTAGTGCAATCCGTTGTTCTCTACTGAGCTGCACTAAACAGATCCTTAGTGACAGGTCTTAAAAACGATTCTACACACATACAGTATCCCTCACAGCAACTTTGTATCTCTGAGCAGATAATCAATGTTCCACAATCATTCATCTGCTACATGAGAGAGAGAGAGATTTTACGTCATTCTAGCTGCTCAAATACAACCATCCTGTTTACGTGGCAGAAAAGCAGATACGTTCATCAACCATCTTGCATAATTAACATTTATATTATGCTACTCCAGTCACAACAACACAGTCTAATATGCGTTTCTAACACGCATCTTACTCCCACACTCCCCATGTCCTAATGACGAAGCTGCGGGGGTCTTCTCACAACAATCATCAACATTTCTTCACATTTGGCCCAACCAACAGTAAACACTCGAAGTGAAAGTAACCTGTATCATAAATTGACAGACTTTAGACCAGGGTTCCCCAACTCCCAACTAGACGTAGTTTATATTCCCCATAAACATTTAAAAAATATATATATATATATTGTTGGACATAAGACTGAAAAAACAATTTACATTTTTGCAAATCTGTTCCAATGTATTCCCACGTATAATAGAGAGATATATGTGATTGTGTACTGTACAAATGTAAGCAAGGTTTGAAATTATTATGTTTTAGTCAAATATTATATCTGTTTGGGCTTCTTGCAGTCAATTTGAAGTCCAACAATTATTTGTAACTATGTTCCTGCCCCTTGACCATCCACTCAAGAAAAGAAAATTGTCCCACGGCTGAATCTAGTCGATGATCCCTGTTCTAAACCGAGAGGACAATGGTTTGTTGGAGCTCTGCCATTTTATCAACTCACTGTGAATCACTCCAGA
Source organism: Oncorhynchus keta (assembly GCF_023373465.1). Lineage (NCBI taxonomy): Eukaryota > Metazoa > Chordata > Actinopteri > Salmoniformes > Salmonidae > Oncorhynchus > Oncorhynchus keta. The sequence continues at coordinate 18,242,606 of NC_068456.1, forward strand.
AGGCCTAAAGGAGGAACCTAAAGGATAAACACATCAGAGAGATGGTATATGAACCAGATGAATGTCACATGAGTAACAATGATTTAGTTTGGAATAAAGATAACATCTTTACACTTAAGAAAACTGTGTGTGTGTGTGTGTGTGTGTGTGTGTGTGTGTGTGTGTGTGTGTGTGTGTGCGTGCGTGCGTGCGTGCGTGCGTGCGTGCGTGTGTGTGCGTGTGCTTATGTACAGTAAGTGAATGTGTGCATGCCTAGCTTGATGTGTAACTCATGTAAAATACAAGGATTATGTCTGAACATGATACAGGATCTATTCCTGCAAATCTGCCCCTTGTGTTTGATGAACTTCTTCTAATTGCTGAGCTAGGAGAACAAAGAGCTGTCATCCAGCACTAATTAACTTTCACATGCAGAGTACCACAGGAAGTGATTACCAGGAAAACAATCCCATGTCCATACCACCACTTTTCTAGCACTCAAACTTTGATGACAACCTTAGTTTAATTAGTTATATTTATATAGAGACATACTGTACATATATTTTGGTCAAATCCAATACAACAAATTACTGAGTACCACTCTCCATATTTACAAGCATTTGATACAGTTTTCATTAGGGTAAATCAAGTCTGACAATTCAGAGAGGAAATTACAAGCTTTAGAAGCCTTTTTAAAACTCAAATACACTACAAATGAGCATTTCCTGCTTTACAGGAACATTCTCAGCAACAAATGGGATCAGATTGATCAAATTCATCTGTAATTAGAAAAGTCTTGAGTCTGATCGTAATCATGAACAAAGGATATACAGTATACTGCAGGAGCATCAGCTTCAAGCTGCGATAAAAAAAAATGGCTGGTTGTTGTACACAAATAACCACGTAAGGATTTTGCCTTCTGATCTAATGTAGTCGGCAATGAGGAGAGTGAACTTGTATCTTATATAGAGTATCACTTATCTTTCAGGCAGTACCATCTCACCAGTCTCCAGTCACCAGCAATCTACTGAAGAAATAAGGATGAAAAGCTATTCTCCTCTCCCTGTACAGCTCTGGTATGAAATTATCTCCCATAGACTCTGAAGGTAAGTTACTCCTAACCAGATTATAGAAGAAGCAGGCACTTAAGCGAAGTTTCACTTTAGAAAATGATGAAATCACTTAATTTAATTCAGGAAAGGTTGTGATGCTCATTCAGGCAAAACGACCCACTGGCTTATTCAATCAGACAGTTACTGAGTTTCAGGCATAACTCCTAAACATTCTTCTTCCTGTGCTGTGAGAATTGGATTTAACAAATTCATGTTTTCACTGCTAAACAAAAATGAACTCAGCTGCAACTCCAACATCCTCTCTTGCCAAGATAAAATGAGTATTATTTTACAGACACGGGATCACATTCAATGTCAAACAAATCAAAACAAGCTAAACCAAAAATTAAACTATTCATACAAAAGTTCCAAAACACCTCCACATTCTTCATTGTGAACATAACAAAAAGATCATCCAACAAAGTGTCCTTAAAGCCCACACCAGTAGAAATCCACATTTTCGAGCTGAAAGACGATGGCCAATAAGTCAAAGTATGAAGTATTTGTGCTTGAAGTGCCAAATCTGAATGTGTGACTTCGGATGTTTCCGTGAGTATTACGGGTCTTTTCCTCTGAGGTGAAATGCATTTCATTTTCAGTCTAGGTTTCGTTTCAGGGCTGGGTTTTATTTAAATGTTACCACCCACCAGCATGGCAGTGTTTATTAATCAGAAACACCTGCTGCCAAATTCTTCCGATTCACGAGTTGTCAGAGAGCCAAACAGCTTTTATCTGTAGCCTACAGATGGGTTTCTATTAGATGAAACAGCCACAAAGTCAAAATGAGCTATATCATACAAATTCATGAAAACTGAAATTATCTTTTTGATTTTCATTTAAGGTTAGGCTAAGGTTAGCATTCAAATCAAAATCAAAATCAAATCAAATAAAATGTATTTATATAGCCCTTCGTACATCAGCTGATATCTCAAAGTGCTGTACAGAAACCCAGCCTGTAATGAGTTTCCTCCTCTTCTTCCGAAGAGGAGAGGCGAAACGGATCAGAGGACCAATACGCGGCGTGGTAATTTTCCATGGTACTTTTTAATGCTATAAGGTACACATGAACAAACTAACAAAACAAGAAATGTGAAACTCAAAACAGTCCTATCTGGTGCACACACAGAGACAGGAACAATCACCCACAAACACACAGTGAAACCCAGGCCACCTAAGTATGATTCTCAATCAGAGACAACTAATGACACCTGCCTCTGATTGAGAACCATACTAGGCCGAAACATAGAAATTCCCAAAACCTAGACAAACAAACATAGACTGCCCACCCAACTCACGCCCTGACCATACTAACTAAATACAAAAACACAGAAAATAAAGGTCAGAACGTGACAGTACCCCCAAAGGTGCGGACTCCGGCCGCAAAACCTTGACCTATAGGGGAGGGTCTGGGTGGGCGTCTGTCCGCGGTGGCGGTTCTGGCGCGGGACGCGGACCCCACTTCACCATTGTTTTAGTCCGCCTCATTTTCCGCCTCCGTGGCTTTCTCACCATGGCAACCCCTCTCAATGACCCCACTGGACAGAGGGGCAGCTCGGGACAGAGGGGCAGAAGCTCTGGACAGAGGGGCAGGGGCTCTGGCGCCTCTGGGCTGAGGGGCTCTGGCGCCTCTGGGCTGAGGGGCTCTGGCGCCTCTGGGCTGAGGGGCTCCGGCAGCGGCGCCGGACAGGCGGGAGGCTCCGGCAGCGGCGCCGGACAGGCGGGAGGCTCCGGCAGCGGCGCCGGACAGGCGGGAGGCTCCGGCAGTGGCGCCGGACAGGTGGGACGCTCCGGCAGCGGCGCCGGACAGGCGGGACGCTCCGGCAGCGGCGCCGGACAGGCGGGAGGCTCCGGCAGCGGCGCCGGACAGGCGGGAGGCTCCGGCAGCGGCGCCGGACAGGCGGGAGGCTCCGGACAGGCGGGAGGCTCCAGCAGCGGCGCCGGACAGGCGGGAGGCTCCGGCAGCGGCGCCGGACAGGCGGGAGGCTCCGGCAACGGCGCCGGACAGGCGGGAGCACCTGCAGGGAGGAGACTGAGAGACAGCCTGGTGCGTGGAGCTGCCACAGGAACTACCAGGCTGGGGAGACTTTCAGGAGGCTTGATGTTAGGAGGAGCCTGAAAGATCGGGCTGTGGGGGAGCACTGGAGCTCTGGTGCGCAACCTTGGCACCACTTCCCCAGGCTGGACAACTACTCGAGCCCGGACCCTCCAGAGTGCAGGCACAGGTTGAACCGGGCTGTGGGTAAGCACGGGAGATCTAGTGCTTACTACACGCACCTCTCCCCTAGGCTCCACTCCCACAGTTGCCCGGTACGAGCGGAGCGCAGGCAGAGGACGCACTGCACCCTCCCAGCGCCCGGAGACACAGCACGCAGAGCCGGCGCAGGATAACCTGGACCAAGACTGCGTACCGGCGACCAGACCCGCTGAGCAGGCACCATACGCCCTGGCTCAATGCCCACACTCGCATGGCACTCTCGGGGGGCTGCCCTATAGCGCACCGGGCTATGGACACGCACTGGCGACACTGTGCGCTCAACCGCATAACACGGTGCCTGACCAGTAATGCGCTGCTTATCATAAGCACGAGGAGTGAGCTCAGGTCTGCTACCTGGCTTAGTACCACACCTCGTGTGCCCCCCCCCCCCAAAAAAATTTGGGGCTGCCTCTCGTACCTGTCGCACTGCCGTGCTGGCTTCGCCAACCTCATTCTCCTGTAACCTTCCTTGCATTGCTCCATCGAATCCCAGGCGGGCTCCGGCACTCTCCCTGGGTCGACCGCCCACCTATCTATCTCCTCCCAAGTTGTGTAGTCCAGATTCAGCTCTGATGCTGGCCGCTGTTGTTGCTGCTGCTGCTGCTGTCGTCGCTGTCCTTTACCACGCCGCTTGGTCCGATTTTGGTGGGTGATTCTGTAATGAGTTTCCTCCTCTTCTTCCGAAGAGGAGAGGCGAAACGGATCAGAGGACCAATACGCGGCGTGGTAATTTTCCATGGTACTTTTTAATGCTATAAGGTACACATGAACAAACTAACAAAACAAGAAATGTGAAACTCAAAACAGTCCTATCTGGTGCACACGCAGAGACAGGAACAATCACCCACAAACACACAGTGAAACCCAGGCCACCTAAGTATGATTCTCAATCAGAGACAACTAATGACACCTGCCTCTGATTGAGAACCATACTAGGCCGAAACATAGAAATTCCCAAAACCTAGACAAACAAACATAGACTGCCCACCCAACTCACGCCCTGACCATACTAACTAAACACAAAACACAGAAAATAAAGGTCAGAACGTGACACAGCCTAAAACCCCAAACAGCAAGCAATGCAGGTGTAGAAGCACGGTGGCTAGGAAAAACTCCATAGAAAGGCCAAAACCTAGGAAGAAACCTAGAGAGGAACCAGGCTATGTGGGGTGGCCAGTCCTCTTCTGGCTGTGCCGGGTGGAGATTATAACAGAACATGGCCAAGATGTTCAAATGTTCATAAATGACCAGCATGGTCGAATAATAATAAGGCAAAACAGTTGAAACTGGAGCAGCAGCACAGTCAGGTGGACTGGGGACAGCAAGGAGTCATCATGTCAGGTAGTCCTGGGGCACGGTCCTAGGGCTCAGGTCCTCCAAGAGAGAGAAAGAAAGAGAGAATTAGAGAGAGCATATATGGGGTGGCCAGTCCTCTTCTGGCTGTGCCGGGTGGAGATTATAACAGAACATGGCCAAGATGTTCAAATGTTCATAAATGACCAGCATGGTCGAATAATAATAAGGCAGAACAGTTGAAACTGGAACAGCAGCACGGCCAGGTGGACTGGGGACAGCAAGGAGTCATCATGTCAGGTAGTCCTGGGGCATGGTCCTAGGGCTCAGGTCCTACGAGAGAGAGAAAGAAAGAGAGAAGGAGAGAATTAGAGAACGCACACTTAGATTCACACAGGACACCGAATAGGACAGGCGAAGTACTCCAGATATAACAAACTGACCCTAGCCCCCCGACACATAAACTACTGCAGCATAAATACTGGAGGCTGGGACAGGAGGGGTCAGGAGACACTGTGGCCCCATCCGAGGACACCCCCGGACAGGGCCAAACAGGAAGGATATAACCCCACCCACTTTGCCAAAGCACAGCCCCCACACCACTAGAGGGATATCTTCAACCACCAACTTACCATCCTGAGACAAGGCTGAGTATAGCCCACAAAGATCTCCGCCACGGCACAACCCAAGGGGGGCGCCAACCCAGACAGGATGACCACATCAGTGAATCAACCCACTCAGGTGACGCACCCCTTCCAGGGATGCATTGCGTCTAAGGGTTAAGGTAAGAGTTAAGTTTAACATTTTTAAAGAGGATTTTAAGAATAGAAAATGTAGTGATAAGGGTTTATGACTTTGTGGCTATGTTAACTAGTGACATATTAGCAATTTAAAGTAGGGGGTGCAAACTAATGTTTTTGTATCTGCCTTTATCAACAGCAAATGATCATAATTTATTGGATCATTAGCCAAGTTTCACTTATTTTTGAGCTAGTCTGCATTAAAAAAAAGACAATTTTATAAATCCCAAAATTCATGATATGATTTTAGAACCCCACTCCCCTCATCGCCCCAAGATGAATGGTTTTGACCACTAATGTTTTAGGCAAATTCCTCTTGCATGGCCCGGTGCCCTGGATCTGCAGGGTTTGCTTGTTTTCGACCATTCCATTGATCTCTAAGAGAAATCCATGCAAAATGAACTTGCACATTGCTTCAATAAATGCTCCAAACCATTCACCAGTTAGGCTATCCATAATACCAGAGCTTATATTCTTTCTAGTTCTATGGCGGATTTACTGTCACAATTTAGATAATGCATTGCATTGATATACACTGATCATACCAAATATTAAGAACACCTGCTCTATCCATGACATACAGTCGTGGCCTAAAGTTTTGAGAATGACGCAAATATTAATTTTCACAAAGTTTGCTGCTTCAGTGTCTTTAGATATTTTTGTCAGATGTTACTATGGAATACTGAAGTATAATTACAAGCATTTCATAAGTGTCAAAGGCTTTTGACAATTACTTGAAATTGATGCAAAGAGTCAATATTAGCAGTGTTGACCCTTCTTTTCCAAGACCTCTGCAACCCGCCCTGGCATGCTGTCAATTAACTTCTGGGCCACATCCTGACTGATGGCAGCCAATTCTTGCATAATCAATGCTTGGAGTTTGTCAGAATGTGTGGGTTTTTGTTTGTCCACACGCCTCTTGAGGATTGACCGCAAGTTCTCAATGGGATTAAGGTCTGGGGAGTTTCCTGGCCATGGACCCAAAATATCAATGTTTTGTTCCCCAAGCCACTTAGTTATCACTTTTGCCGTATGGCAAGGTGCTCCATCATTCTGGAAAAGGCATTGTTCGTCACTGTGTTCTTAGGTAGAATTGTGAGTGAGCCCACTCCCTAGGCTGAGAAGCAACCCCAGACATGAATTGTCTCAGGATGCTTTACTGTTGGCATGGTATACAGTGGGGAGAACAAGTATTTGATACACTGACGATTTTGCAGGTTTTCCTACTTACAAAGCATGTAGAGGGCTGTAATCTTTATCATAGGTACACAACAACTGTGAGAGACAGAATCTAAAAAAAAATCCAGAAAATCACATTGTATGATTTTTACGTAATTCATTTGCATTTTATTGCATGACATAAGTATTTGATACATTAGAAAAGCAGAACTTAATATTTGGTACAGAAACCTGTTTGCAATTACAGAGATCATACATTTCCTGTAGTTCTTGACCAGGTTTGACACACTGCAGCAGGGGTTTTGGCCACTCCTCCATACAGACCTTCTCCAGATCTGGTTTCGGGGCTGTTGCTGGGCAATATGGACTTTCAGCTCCCTACAAAGATGTTCTATTGGGTTCAGGTCTGGAGACTGGCTAGGCCACTCCAGAACCTTGAGATGCTTCTTACAGAGCAACTCCTTAGTTGCCCTGGCTGTTTGTTTCGGGTTGTTGTCATGCTGGAAGACCCAGCCACGACCCATCTTCAATGCTCTTAATGAGGTTGTTGGCCAAGATCTCACGATACATGGCCCCATCCATTTTCCCCTCAATACGGTGAAGTCGTCATGTCCCCTTTGCAGAAAAGCATCCCCAAAGAATGATGTTCCCACCTCCATGCTTCACGGTTTGGATGGTGTTCTTGGGGTTGTACTCATCCTTCTTCTTCCTCCAAACACGGCGAGTGGAGTTTAGACCAAAAAGCTCTACTTTTGTCTCATCAGACCACATGACCTTCTCCCATTCCTCCTCTGGATCATCCAGATGGTCATTGGCAAACTTCAGATGGGCCTGGACATGCGCTGGCTTGATCAGGGGGACCTTGCGTGTGCTGCAGGATTTTAATCCATGAGGGCATAGTGTGTTACTAATTGTTTTCTTTGAGACTGTGGTCACAGCTCTCTTCAGGTCATTGACCAGGTCCTGCCGTGTAGTTCTGGGCTGATCCCTCACCTTCCTCATGACCATTGATGCCCCACGAAGTGAGATCTTGCATGGAACCCCAGACCGAGGGTGATTGACCGTCATCTTGAACTTCTTCCATCTTCTAATAATTGCGCCAACAGTTGTTGCCTTCTCACCAAGCTGCTTGCCTATTGTCCTGTCGCCCATCCCAGCCTTGTGCAGGTCTATAATTTTATCCCTGATGTCCTTACACACCTCTCTGGTCTTCGCCATTGTGGAGAGGTTAGAGTCTTTTTGATTTAGTGTGTGGACAGGTGTCTTTTATACAGGTAACGAGTTCAAACAGGTGCAGTTAATACAGGTAATGAGTGGAGAACAGGAGGGGTTCTTAAAGAAAAACTAACAGGTCTGTCAGCGCCGGAATTCTTACTGGTTGGTAGGTGATCAAATACTTATGTCATGCAATAAAATGCAAGTTATTTACTTAAAAATCATACAATGGGATTTTCTGGATTTTTTGTTTTAGATTCCGTCTCTCACAGTCGAAGTGTACCTATGATAAAAATGACAGACCTCTACATGCTTTGTAAGTATGAAAACATGCAAAATCGGCAGTGTATCAAATACTTGTTCTCCCACTGTATATATATACAAAGTACGTTGACAATTAGTGCATTCTGCTATTTCAGCCACATCCATTGCTGACAGGTGTATAAAATTTAACACACAGCCGTGCAACCTCCATAAACAAACATTGGCAGTAGAATGGCCTTACTGAAGAGCTCATTGACTTTCAACGCAGCACCGTCATAGCCAACAAGTCAATTCGTCATATTTCTGTTAGAGCTGTCCTGGTCAACTGCCCTGGTCAACTGTACGTGCTGTTATTGTGAAGTAGAAATGTCTAGGAGTAACCACAGCTCATCCGTAAAGTGCTAGGCCACACAAGCTCACAGAATGGGACAGCCATGTGCTGAATCACGTAGCGCGTCAAAATCATCTATCTTCGGTTGCAACTCTCACTGCCGAGTTCCAAACTGGCTCTGGAATCAACATCAGCACAATAACTGAGCTTCATGAAGAAGAACGTTGGAAGCTTCATGAAATGGGTTTCCATGGCCGAGCAGCCGCAGTCAAGCCTAAGCTCACCATGCGCAATACCAAGCGTCTGCTGGAGTGGTGTAAAGCTCAGTACAATTCGACTCTGGAGCAGTGCAAACACTTTCTCTGGAGTGATGAATCACGCTTCACCATCTGGCAGTCCGACTGACAAATCTGTGTTTGGAGAATGCAGGACAATGTTACCTACCCGAATGCGTAGTGCCAACTGTAAAGTTTAGTGGAGGAGGAATAATGGTCTAGAGCTGTTTTTCATTTTTCGGCCTTGGCCCCTTAGTTCCAGTGAAGGGAAATCTTAATGCTACAGCATAAAATGATATTCTTTATGATTCTGTGCTTCCAACTTTGTGGAAACACTTTGGGGAAGGCACGTTCCTCTTTCAGCATGACAATGGCTCCTTGCACAAAGCGAGGTCCATATGGAAATGGTTTGTTGAGATTGGTGTGGATGAACTTGACTGGCCTACACAGAACCCTGACCTCAACCCCATCGAACACCATTGGGATGAATTGGAATGGCGACTGTGAGGCAGACCTAATCGCCCAACATCAGTGCACGACTGGGGATACTGCAGATAGATTGTATCTTCCATCAATATAAATTGTCTGCATCATTCCCAATCCCCCATATTTTTGGGTTTGTAAATATATGTAAATATACAGTACCAGTCAAAAGTTTTGACACACCTACTCATTCAAGAGTTTTTCTTTATATTTACTATTTTCTACACTGTAGAATAATAGTGAAGACATCAAAACTATGATATAACATATGGAATCATGTAGTATTCAAAAAAGTGTTGATCAAATCAAAATATATGTTATATTTGAGATTGATCAAAGTAGCCTCCCTTTGCCTTGATAACAGCCTTTCACACTCTTGGCATTCTCTCAACCAGATTCATGAGCTAGTCACATGGAATGCATTTAAATTAACATTAAATGAACATGTGTGCCATGATAAAAGTTAATTTCCTGCATTTCCTGCATTTGAGCCAATCATTTGTGTTGTGAAAAGGTAGGGGTGGTATACAGAAGATTGCACTGTTTGGTAAAATACCAAATCCATATTATGGCAAGAACAGCTCAAATAAGCAAAGAGAAGAGACAGTCCATCATTCCTTTAAGACATGGTCAGTCAATACGGAATATTTCAAGAACATTGAAAGTTTCTTCAAGTGCAGTCGCAAAAACCATCAAGGGCTATGATGAAACAGGCTCTCATGAGGACTGCCACAGGAAAGGAAGACCCAGAGTCACCTCTGCTGCAGAGAATAAATTCACTAGAGTTACAAGCCTCAGAAATTGCAGCCCAAATAAATGCTTCACAGAGTGCAAGTAACAGACACATATCAACATCAACTGTTCAACTGCTGGTGATACTGTCTGTGATTTATTTAGAATTCAAGGCACACTTAACCAGCATGGCTACCACAGAATTCTGCAGCGCTGCGCCATTCCACCTGGGTTGTGCTTAATGTGACTATCATTTGTTTTTCAACAGGACAATGACCCAACACACCTCCAAGCTGTGTAAGGGCTATTTGACCAAGAAGGAGAGTGATGGAGTGCTGCATCAGATGACCTGGCCTCCAAAATCACCCAACCTTAACCCAATTAAGAGGGTTTGGGATAAGTGTTGGACAAGCATTCCAGGTGAAGCTGGTTGAGAGAATGCCAGAAATGTGCAAATCTGTCATCAAGGCAAAGGGTGGATTGAAGAATCTAAAATATAATTGTATTTGTTTAACACTTGTTTTGGTTATTACTTCAGTATTATTCTACAATGTAGAAAGTAGCAAAAATAAATAAAAACCCTTGAATGAGTAGGTGTGTCCAAACCTTTGACTGGTACTGGTACTATATATATATATATATATATACAGTGGGCTCCAAAAGTACTGACACCCCTGACTGGCAATGCACAAACAATACTTTAAAAAAAATACAAACAATATAATTATAGAGATGAACTCAAAATACCAACATGTGAGAAATACTGTATTTTTTTAATGTTTCAATGGAACCCAACAAAATGTTACAATTATTCAATACACAATACATTTCACCAAAATCAAGTACTTAGTGCCACCACCTCTGGCAAGGATAACAGCATGGTCTTTTCCTGTAATATTTGACAAGGTAAAGGAACACATTTGGAGGGATTTTGGACCATTCCTCTATGCAGATCCTTTCAAGATCCTTCACATTCTTGGGTTTGCGCTTATCAACTGCCCTCTTCCACTCAGCCCACAGGTTTTCGATTGGATTGAGGTCCTGCGACTGGGGTGGCCATGGCAGAACATTGATTTTGTTGTCACAGAACCATTTCTGTGTGGAATTTGAGGTATGTTTTGGGTCATTGTCCACATACAGCCAAGTTCCAGCCTTCAACCAGATTGTCTGCCAAAATTGCCTGGTGTTTGGTGGAATTCATTATGCAATCAGTCTTAACCAGTTCCCCCTGGACTTCTGGAATTAAAACAGCCCCAAAACATCACTGACCCACCACCATATTTCACCGTGAGCATGAGGTGCCTCTCCTTGTATGCATCTCTGTTTTGACGCCAAACATGCCGATGCTGTATCTGACCAAAACATTCCATTTTGGTCTCATCTGACCAGAGCACCTTCTTCCAATCATAATTTAAATGACCTTTGGCAAACTCCAAGCGCTTGCGTCTGTGTCTTGGGGTCATTAAGGGCTTTCTTCTGGCAACACTTCCAAAGAGCCTGTGGTTGTGGAGGTGGCATCTGATGGTGCTTTTTAAAATCTGGTGACCCCAAGACACCACCAAGGCCTGCAATTCTTTCACAGGGATTCTTGGGGATTTTGTTGCTTCTCTCACAATCCTCCTCCCTATCCTGGGGGGCAAAATGCATTTGCGTCCTCTACCCGTGAGGTTTTCAACTGTTCCATATCTTTTGAATGTTTTAATAATTGCCCTGACAGTGCTCAGTGGTATATTCAATCGTTTGTGGATCTTCTTGTAGCCATTACCAGATTTATGAAGGTCTATGACCATCTGTCTCTTTTGAACTGCCACTTCTTTTCTATTCTTCATGGTGTTGGATGACAAAGGGATATTGCATGCGTGTTATCTCATTTTTATACCCTAGCAAAAAAGGAAGTGATTTAATTGGCTCAATATAGTACCTTAACACTTAGATAAACTTAAATAAGTGGAATTTAATTCCTGGTTTAATTTTGGTAGATGTTATTTACAAAAATATTTAATTTTGAAACCTTGATTTGGAAGACATTGATTTTTAATTAAATCAATTAATTATTTTGATGGATTCCATTAAAACATTAATAAAGTACAGTATTTTTCACATGTTGGTATTTTGAGTTTATCTCTATAATTATATTGTTTATAATTGTTAAAGTATTGTTTGTGCATTGCCAGTCAGGGGTGCCAGTCATTTTGGAGCCCACTGTATATATATAAAGATATATATATATATATTATATATATATATATATATATATAGGGAGAGAGAGAGAGAGTACATCTTACTTTAATATATTTTCCTGTATTATTTTCCCCTAACCCTACCACCCCTCCCCTAATTGGAGTAAATTGATGGATAACAACACTTCGGCTTCTACTTTCAGCTTGTACATATTATATACATTTTATGGACAAAGTATATTTTACAATAGTTATCTTTGTTTGTTTTTGATCCCATCCTTCAGCTATCATCAACTCCTCCCATCTCTGAAGACCATCCTGTTTGATTTCTATTTAGTGGAAAACCTTCCCAAAATTGTGGAGGCTGTTATATTAGCAAAGAGGGGACCAACTTTATATTAATGCCCATGATTTGGGAATGAGATGTTCGACGAGCTGGTGTCCACATACATTTGTCATGTAGTGTATATACTGTATATATAAAATACAAAAGTTATCAAGTTTTTTTGGTATTTGGGGATTTTAGCTTTGGGTAAAAAAAAATCCAGTAAAATCACATTTAAAAAATACAGTAAAGTCACAGTACAAAAATACAGTAAAATGAGGAATTGTATTCCCAAGAATTCCCACAAGTAAAAAAAGGGACAATTGTGATCGTGTCTCAATGTAATCAAGGTATGAAATGATTGTTATATTCAAAGGTACTCTCTTTTTGGGCTTAGTTGTTGTCAATTTGCATTGTACTAATTATTATCATTATGTTCTGGACCCCCGATCGTTCGCTCCGACAAAAATCGACGCGTGGCTGAATCTAGTCCTATGGACACCAACACTGTCATTACTGTTTTAAAGTGCAGAAGAATTACTATAATAGTAAGACTGATTTGAGACCTTTGGTCAGGGATATGGAGACAACTGTCATATGTAAGTACAGGAATTATTCCTGACCATTTGACCTGACAAGGAAAAGGCTTCAAAGATTTTCTTAGTTAGGTCACATGGTCAGGGAAACCTTAGACTGTTTTGTGTCACTGCACACATCATCATGGCAAAAAGCCAATGCTATCAGATCAGAGCGTTTGATAAGCAAACATGAAGATTGGCCGGTCATTTTACAGTATCTGATGTGCCACAGTTTCCTCAAACGAGTTACTGTGTTAGTGTTTTTTCTTTGTTTAACCAGATCAATATTCATCAAATGTTTACTCCCCAAAGCGACTCAGTAAGATATCTGGGAGTAACTGAACTAGAGTCTGTTTATCCTGCACCAGTGGAATCATTTAATTCAACGAATAACAAAGTCCAACAGCATACCGCACTGACAAAAGAGCCTTGACCCTTTCTCCTTGATGAAGAACATCCTACGGGGCACAGACTTCAATTCAACGTCTATTCCAAGTTGGTTCTACTGGAAACAACATTAATTCAACCAGTGTGTGCCCAGTGGGATAACACTAACTTGTTGAATAGGCTGGCTGATTCCTCTGTGCGTACATTCATGTATACCTCACTAACCCTGATCCCATCAAAGCTGTTGCTCCAAGTCTCTGAAGCTATATTTAATGCTGTGTAAGGAGCTGGTCTCAGGAGAGCTGACTCGCGTTTCTAAGATGTAAATGCCTTGCAGACACCCAATTACACTTTAGTCTCTGTGCAGAATGAAGGGAATTCTGAGTTGGAGTGGAGGGAAGGGAAGAGAGAATACAAGAGGTAGGAGAGAGAAATAGGGAATGATTACCAGAGAGGGAAAGATAATCAACGTTCTACAGTATGCATGTGTAGATTAGGGATCTGTAGTAGAATGCATGCGTAGAATCAGGATCTCTGACAGGATCTCTGAGAATAACGTTTCCATGTACTCAGTAGGGAGATTAGAAAAAAATTGGTATTTTATTTTTACCCTACAATTCCAATGTAATTTACCTTCAATTACATTTAATTATTTATGGTAGAACTATAGGGAGCCCAGCCCCTGAAGTGTATGTTTTATTGTCTTCTCAGCAATTCAGTCTTCTCTGTGTTGCTCTCCACATCACCCATTCTGTCACACCTGTGAAGGAGCGGTTCTGTTGTGATAACATCGTATAGGTCTGGTTGGAGGTGAACTTTACAGTAATACTATTGGTCAACAACTCAGAGTTTGATTCCAAACAACTCAGATGTTTTAAAAGGGTTTCACATTCATTGTCTCTTTATTTTTGTTCCTGGCCTATCTTGGTGAGATACACTCTTTCTCTCTCCTCACCAGGGACTCTTCGGGGCATACAGTAGCCTTTGAGGCTATGACTTCTCTCTCTCACTCGCTGATCGTGCTTAAATACTTCACGTTTTGGTAGCCCTTTCCTGCAGTCAGTTGACCTCGTGGCCTCATATGGGTGGAATGTTATTGATGTATTTTATAATTTCATAATTAATACACTTATTTTATGATTTTTTTTGCAGAAAATTATGTCAAACGGTTTTGCTATATTTCAGTCTTCTGTGATGTATATGAAGTGGAATATTGGAATGCAAACTCAAAATTGAATACATTTCAACTCTATATGTGACATGGTACAGGTGCCTTGTTTTTTTAAGCCCATAACCATGTATGTGAGGTGCATACTTTTGTTTCAAAGTAGATTGGTTTAAGACTACCAAGAGACACTCCGTGTAACACTGATTTAGCCCACTGCAGTAAAAGGTTACGGTCAGTATTGCCTTGTAACTTCTTTATGCCTTTTATAATGTATTTTACAATGTAATAAAATCTATTTGCCTTTTGATAGACAATTCTCATGACCCTTCCTTAGTCTTAGTCAGATAAACTCCTAATTCTTCATTGCACATTGTTTAACCATAATATTAAATGAAGTCAGATTTATTATATGCAGATTTTTAAATATGATTTAGTCCTACAGAATAAAATGTGCATCAAACGCAAACCAAGGCCAGATTCAATCCGGGCCGTGGAATATCCGTCCTATAGGGCGATTCAAATTTAAAGGCAATGAGACGGTAAACGCTGATTACGTCGACTCAATCGGAAATAGCCTTCATTTCAATTGCGATCTTCCGTGATCCAGATTGAATCTAGCCCTAAGACTTCAGTGACTTGCAGTTACAAATACAGTGACTCAGCAATGTGAAAAAGACAAGCAACAAATTGACTTATTTAACAACTATGGCCCTATGGTTTTTGTTTACAAGGAAATATAATGGAAAACAGATGTTTTTTTCCCCTCCAATAACTGATCCGTGGGTGTTTATGCAGATAGTTAAACCAATTCCCAGAGCCATTATTGGTAAATCATTATGACATAGAGTGAATAGGTTGATGGAGGAGATATTAAACAAAGAATCTAATTTCATGAAAATTGGGTTTCATTTCATGTTTTCAACAAACACTGTTTACCTCAATAACAAGGACAAAAACAATTACAGTTTTGCAATTTGGGGGAGTAGTCACCATCTGTTAACAGGCTATGCAATCCGTGCAAGCTATGCACACATGCACACACACGCGCACACACACACATCTGTATAAACCCTTATAACAGCAAAAAAAAAGGATATAAAGTACCAAACTTATAATACCTGTATGTGTTGCAATGATGTTGATACATTCTATATCAGTAACTTAGACCAGCATTCAACCCAACCACAGGTTGATGACAATGGTACTTTTAAAGACAATGCACCTGTGTTTGCTGAGATCATATGTTTTGGTAAACACTTCATATGTCAGCTCAATCTGAAATTGTCACACCCTGATCTGTTTCACCTGTCTTTGTGCTTGTCTCCACCCCGGTGTTCATTTAACCCATTATCTCCTGTATTTATATATTTTTTATACATTTATTTAACTAGGAAAGTCAGTTAAGAACAAATTTGTATTTTCAATGAAGGCCTAGGAACAGTGGGTTATCTGCCTGTTCAGGGGCAGAATGACAGATTTGTACCTTGTCAGGTTGGGGATTTGAACTTGCAACCTTCCGGTTACTAGCCCGACGCTCTAACCATTAGGCTACCCTGCCACCCCTTTATACCTGTTTGTCTGTTGCCAGTTTGTCTTGTCTCGTTGAGCCTACCAGCGGTTTTCCCCATACTCCTGTTTTCTTGCTAGTCCCTGTTTTCTTAGTTTCCCGGTTTTGACCATTCTGCCTGCCCTGCCAGCCATTCTGTACCTTTTGGACTCTGCTCTGGATTACTGACCTCTGCCTGCCCTTGACCTGTCATTTCCCTGCACCCTGTTTTTGTATTAAACTTTTGTTACTTTGAACTCTCTGCATCTGGGTCTTATCCTGAGGTCTGATAGAAATTGCCTTTAAAAGTGCTATCCTCACCATCTTAAGCATAAGCATAACCCATTCAAAAAATGTAGAACTAAGAACAGATATAGCCCTTGGTTCACCCCAGACTTGATGCCGGGTGGAGATTATAACAGAACATGGCCAAGATGTTCAAATGTTCATAAATGACCAGCATGGTCGAATAATAATAAGGCAGAACAGTTGAAACTGGAGCAGCAGCACGGCCAGGTGGACTGGGGACAGCAAGGAGTCATCATGTCAGGTAGTCCTGGGGCATGGTCCTAGGGCTCAGGTCCTCCGAGAGAGAGAAAGAAAGAGAGAAGGAGAGAATTAGAGAACGCACACTTAGATTCACACAGGACACCGAATAGGACAGGAGAAGTACTCCAGATATAACAAACTGACCCTAGCCCCCCGACACATAAACTACTGCAGCATAAATACTGGAGGCTGAGACAGGAGGGGTCAGGAGACACTGTGGCCCCATCCGAGGACACCCCCAGACAGGGCCAAACAGGAAGGATATAACCCCACCCACTTTGCCAAAGCACAGCCCCACACCACTCGAGGGATATCTTCAACCACCAACTTACCATCCTGAGACAAGGCTGAGTATAGCCCACAAAGATCTCCGCCACGGCACAACCCAAGGGGGGGGCGCCAACCCAGACAGGATGACCACATCAGTGAATCAAACCACTCAGGTGACGCACCCCTTCCAGGGACGACCCTGTAATAGGGTTAGAGGCAGAGAATCCCAGTGGAAAGAGGGGAACCGGTCAGGCAGAGACAGCAAGGGCGGTTTGCTGCTCCAGAGCCTTTCCGTTCACCTTCCCACTCCTGGGCCAGACTAGACTCAATCATATGACCCACTGAAGAGATGAGTCTTCAGTAAAGACCTGCAGCAACTTCTCCTTTACCCAGATCCAGACAGCTGATGTTCTGAAAGAGCTGCAGAATCTGGATCCCTACAAATCAACTGGGCTAGACAATCTGGACTCTCTCGTTCTAAAATGATCTGCCAAAATTGTTACAACCCCTATTACTAGCCTGCTCAACCTCTCTTTCGTATCGTCTGAGATCCCCAAAGATTGGAAAGCTGCCGTGGTCATTCCTCTCTTCAAAAGGGGACACACTCTAGACCCAAACTGTTATAGGCCTATATCCATCCTGCAATGGCCTTCTAAAATCTTCAAAAGTCACCTACAAACGAGCTTCAATGCCATACAGCACTCCTTCCGTGACCTCCAACTGATTTTAAATGCAAGTAAAACTAAATGCATGCTCTTCAACCGATCACTGCCCGCACCCGCCCGCCCAACTAGCATCAATACTCTGGACGGTTCTGACTTAAAACTCTCCTTCCAGACTGTAAACTCTCCTTCCAGACTCACATTAAGCATCTTCCAAGCATCTGCCTCTAACCCTAGGAAGCTCTTTGCCACCTTCTCCTCCCTCCTGAATCCTCCTCCCCCTCCCCCCCTCCTCCCTCTCTGCAGATGACTTCGTCAACCATTTTGAAAAGAAGGTCGACGACATCCGATCCTCGTTTGCTAAGTCAAACGACACCGCTGGTTCTGCTCACACTGCCCTACCCTGTGCTCTGACCTCTTTCTCCCCTCTCTCTCCAGATGAAATCTTCTTGCGTCTTGACTGACGGCCGGCCGCCCAACAACCTGCCCGACTTGACCCTATCCCCTCCTCTCTTCTCCAGACCATTTCCGGGTCGCTCCTAGACCTTCTCCCACTTACCTCACCTCGCTCATCAACTCATCCCTGACCGCTGGCTACGTCCCTTCCGTCTTCAAGAGAGCGAGAGTTGCACCCCTTCTGAAAAACCTACACTCGATCCCTCCGATGTCAACAACTACAGACCAGTATCCCTTCTTTCTTTTTTCTCCAAAACTCTTGAACGTGACCATGGTGCTTGCCTCACCGTCCTTGGCCAGCTCTCCCGCTATCTCTCTCAGAATGACCTTCTTGATCCAAATCAGTCAGGTTTCAAGACTAGTCATTCAACTGAGACTGCTCTTCTCTGTATCACGGAGGCGCTCCCGCACTGCTAAAGCTAACTCTCTCTCCTCTGCTCTCATCCTTCTAGACCTATCGGCTGCCTTCGATACTGTGAACCATCAGATCCTCCTCTCAGATCCTTATTGAAGCTGGAGTCTTATTTCTCCCTTTCTAACTTTAAGCATCAGCTGTCAGAGCAGCTTACCAATCCCTGTACCTGTACACAGCCAATCTGTAAATTGCACACCCAACTACCTCATCCCCATATTGTTATTTATCTTCTTGTTCTTTTGCACCCCAGTATCTCTACTTGCACATCATCATCTGCACATCTATCACTCCAGTGTTAATGCTAAATTGTAATTAGTTCGCCTCTATAGCCTATTTATTGCCTTACATCCCTACTCTTCTACATTTGCACACACTGTACATATTTTGTATTGTGTTACTGACTGTATGTTTGTTTATGTGTAACTCTGTGTTGTTGTTTTTGTCACCCTGCTTTGCTTTATCTTGGCCAGGTCGCAGTTGTAAATGCGAACTTGTTTTCAACTGGCCTACCTGGTTAAATAAAGGTGGAATATATATATTTTTTTAATTGACGACAACCCACGACTCTCAACTCAGTAGAAATGGCTGAGAGTGAAGTTCCATTATTGGCCTATTCAAGACATTTTCCTTTATTCTTGCATTGGGACACATTCTCCACATTTGATTTGTTCTGGTCCCATAATTTACCAGCAAAGGAAAAAAAATGTTTAGTGCTTCAAGTGTTTCATCCCAAGCCATAATATGCTAATGTGAACATTTCAGTTTCACCTAGGGATGTAGATCTGAGAGAGGCGTTTGACAGCACTCTTCCTTTCTTCTGAGCCTTGGAAGAGTGGAAAATTAACTGGAAAAACAAGTGGAAGAAACAGAATAGCATTGGCTACTGAACCTCAACAGAGTCCCCTTACAATGTGCGAATACATTTTCCAATATTCTCTGTTACCAGCAAAATGGGATCACTTTCCAGTCTCAGCGCGTACAGTGGCCTTCCAGGCGCAAACAGTACCCCTGGGAATCCAACTGCAATGAACAGTTAAAAACTGACAGTCATCACCACGGACAAGCTATTTGCATAAAACACACACTCACTAACAGCCCTTGGCAGATCAATAAGTGGAGTGGAAGAGAGATGAAGAGAGATATTTTTCTCCAGTACGACTTTGCGTTGTCCACTCTTTAAGTCAGTTTTATCTGGGCTTCAGGCTGATGGAGAGAACTTAAGGCTGTTTCTGGGAGTGAGAGAGCAGAGCTACATGTGCATTCCGTGGTGTGGCATAGTCAGGCTTATGAACAGGCGGAGCCAGGAGGGAAACAGACAATTAAATCAATAAGACAGCAGTCAGCAGATTACCATTCTGCCTCCCCCTCAGCTCTTTGCAAGAAAAACCTCATTTGGAACACTTTCTGCAGGTTGCTTACACAAGCAAAGCACAGGGAAACTTTTAGTCACACTGGCTGAAGTTGTGCTGAGAGCTCTCCCAGCAGCCACCTGTGGTGCCTTAGGAAACACTACATCTTTTTTTATTGTATCGATGCTGTAGTTTTTCCAGCAGAGAAAAACAACCCACAAAGGTGGAAGATTGTATTGTTTTGAAGATCCTTTCCAATCACTTATCCCCCCTCTTGATATGCAAACCACATTTCATTTCACGATATCTAAAGTGTGTATCACAGTCAACTGAATAGAGTTCATGTATTTCACAGACGTTTGTGCATCTCAGAAGCACGAATCCCTGACTGATTATCAGACATGCCTGTGCACTGACCACTGCAGAGAAACAGAATAGAACACTTGCATCAATCAAGAAATCAAAGCCAGATAGGCTTTGATACAGGCGTTGTGTTTCTTGCTAGTATACCATGCAAATTACAATAACACAATAACAAGAATGAGAATAAGTTGGACAATCAATATACATTTTGAGTGTATTATTTTTTGGAATTACTATCTTTGGCTGCAAATCAAGTTATCTCTGTGAGGTCAGAAATCAGCAGTAGGTCATGCAGAGTTGGATTAAATGAATTAATCTCTCTCTCATCTCTTTCTCTCTCATCTCTCTCATTTTCTCTCATCTATTTTTCTCTCATCTCGCTCTCATTCTCTCTATGTACTCTCAATTCTCCTCCCTGACTCCCCCTTCCCTCTATATTGCTCTCACACATACTATTTCTGCCTCAACTCCTCTCTCTCCCCACCATTTCCTCTCCCTCTTTTCCTTCCATCCCCCTCTGCCTCTTCTCCTCTCCTCTCACAAACAGGGTGTCAGATATCTAAAAGTAACAGGGGCAGGAGGCTTCCAATTAAAAACACAATGCATTATTATTTCAGAGCCTTCCCCCCCGCCATCTGGGAAGCCCATCGGATGATATAACAGCTCTATGACAGCTAGTCTCACCAGTCCCTACGCCACTACGCCAGCTCAGAGGACATGATAAGGAGCTCTTTACTGTTGCTGCATGAGCTCACCAGCTGTGGCGACTCTGGACTTTCCCCAACAGCTTGCACTATCCCCCTCTCTCACCCTCCCTATCACTCACCCTCACTCTCACTCACCCTCACTTTCTCTCACCCTCACTCTTCCCCTCTCTCTCTCTCTCTCTCTTTCTCTCACTCACTCACACTCCCAAATGCACAGGGATTGCAGCAGCGCGAGATGGAGATCTCCACTGCGTGTGTGAGTGCCTATTGCCGGTGAGTGCAGGAACGGCAGCAGTGTCAGTGGTGCTTGAGTGAGGGGAAAGAGAGAGAGAGAGGCAGAGAGAGG
Organism: Oncorhynchus keta; assembly: GCF_023373465.1. Lineage (NCBI taxonomy): Eukaryota > Metazoa > Chordata > Actinopteri > Salmoniformes > Salmonidae > Oncorhynchus > Oncorhynchus keta. Next base: position 18,263,824 of record NC_068456.1, read on the forward strand.
GAGAGAAGTGGGGGATATCATTGTGGATCTTACGGGTTTAGAGGCTTTTTTCTTTCTTTCTCACTGCTATCCTGAACCTTGGCTGATGTGCCACAACTATTGCAGCCGTCACTGCAGCGGTCCCCTCTCCTCTCTCTGGACAGAGCTCTCTATGCCACTCAATGAATGGATATGCACCGGCTCAGTGGGAGATCTCTGCTTTGTTGTCCTTTGAATCACTGATTTGTTTCTCACGGTAAGTGTTTTAAGTCTGTAAAGAAATACTGATAGGAAGTGAATGTACAAACATAGGAGAACCTGCACTTAATGTCAGTTAATCGGCTATGATTTGTCAATAAAGTAGGCGCCTGAGTGGTTTGAATGTCTGTACTGTATGCACTGCAATATACTGTAGTGTTGTATGTCTAGCTGCGATGGCAGGGGGTGCATATCTGCATTCCAGCCAAGCAGTAAAGGGCTCACGAGAAAGCAATGGTATTGTCTTTATGTTAGCTGTTTCACTTTTGGCTGATTCCCTGTTTCGAAAGCGCAATGAACAGCTTACTGAACAAGAAAATGTTCAGGTTAATATTCAATCAGAATTGACATTGTATAATTTACCATAATTTACCATGGCTTGATTTTTAGGGATATCAATGAAAGTGATCAAGTGCTCATGACAGTGTAATAGGTGTTCAGTGTTAAAAACCAGAACTACAGTAGTGCTGCTGAAAGCACAGTGAGTATCATGGGTGATGGACGTGTTCTTCAAGACTTCATGTGACGAGGAGATGAGGATCTTGCCTGGGACTGGAGACTTATCATGAGTAATGACATGTGTGATTTTGACGCCACAGGCAGGGCACTGCATCACATTCAGGGCAGATCAGATTCTCTCTCTCTCTCTCTCTCTCTCTCTCTCTCTCTCTCTCTCTCTCTCTCTCTCTCTCTCTCTCTCTCTCTCTCTCTCTCTCTCTCTCTCTCTGTATTAGATACTGTTTCATATTCATTCCACCCCACCGCTTCATTGTCATTCCACCGATTAAGAGACGCATTGTCTCTCTGACCACCTCCTTATGTAGTCAGGGACCCATTGCATCTGGGTATCAATCATGTGTAAACAGATCTGGAGGGTCAAACCATTTAAATCCTCATTATACAGGCCTCAAAATCATTGTCAGGTAGCACCACTGACTTATGACATTAATAATTGTCAATATTTGTAATTAATATCGGTCAAATAATTTAAATACAGGGAGGAAGCAAGAAATCTGGTCGCAATGCAGACACAGTGGACACGTTTTAATGCCATGTGTGGATCAGATCACGAAACACACGTCAGTGCAAAGTGTAAACAAGGCTACTAAAACCAGTTCAGAAGGTTTGTTCTCCCCCTGCCTCATTCTAAATTGAGACGTGTTCATGTGCCCTTCTAATGAATTATTTTGTTTTTGTTTTTGTTTATGATCATCTCTTTCTACTCATCTCTGTCTCTACAGAAACCTCAGTCTTAGAAACCAGCTCATGGTATGCGCCCTAGCCATCTTCTATCCTCGGCCCTCCACATCTTTTATTTTTTATTTAAATAAGCAAGTCATTTAAGAACAAATTCTTATTTTACAATGACGGCCTACCCCTGCCAAATCCTCCCCTAGCTCAGACGACATGGCCAATTGTGCACCGCCCTATGGGACTCCCTATCACAGTCAGTTGTGATACAGTATCTATGGCACAATTGGGAAAGGAACAATTACTGTAAGGCTAGGGAACATAAACCAATCTGCCTCTCATGCTCTCCTGCATCAGGGAAACAGCCCTCAGTTCCCCACAGTATTCTCTTCCTTCCCACTTTTAACAATGTCAATGCGTCAGGTGTAATACACTTCTGCCTGTCATGGCAATGCTAAACCCACTTTTCGGAGGATCCATTTCATAATCTATAGCTTTCAGTTTGCAGATGGGGAAATGTAGGCTTTTTAAAAAGCTCACCTACTCCTCTGTAACAGAAGGTGCTGTGCAGTGATGAATCTTTTAAGTCAATGTCATAAAGCACACTTTCACAGGTGAAGCCTGTAGCCCAGCAAGGTACTACGAATTCACACGCACCTGGGGGATACCTATCCTATAACTTGGTGTGAGTGTCAACTGAAGGGCAATGTGATACAATCAACTAGAAATACAAAACTAAAACTAAAAAAACCTAGCAGTTGTCCTGACATCACTCACATTACTCTCAAATCACATGTTGTGCAATGGATGGCGAAGTGCTTCTGATTCAAAGCATTACATTGCCTTAGAAAGTATTCATACCCCTTGACTTAAATTCACATTTTGTTGTATTACAGACTCAATTAGAAATTTTATTTTTAGAAATGTTTACAAATGTATTGAAAATGAAAAACACAAATATTTAATTGACTTAAGTATACATGTTAGAATCACCTTTGGCAGTGATTACAGATGTGAGTGTTTCTGGGTAAGTCTCTACGAGCTTTGCAAACCTGGATTGTACAATATTTGCACATTATTCTTTTTTTAATTCTTCAAGCTCGGTTAAGTTGGCTGTTGATCATTGCTAGACAGCCATTTTCAAGTTTTGCCATAGATTTTCAAGACGATTTAAGTCAAAACTGTAACTATGCCGCTCAGGAACATTTAATATTGTCTTGGTAAGCAACTCCAGTGTATATTTGGCCTTGTGTTTTAGGTTATTGTCCTGCTGAAAGGTGAATGTGTCTGTTGGCTGGGCTGTTGACCAGACGATTTTTCCAGTGTCTGTAGGAAAACAGACTGAACCAGAATTTACTCTAGGATTTTGCCTGTGCTTATCTTTATTCCGTTTATTTTTATCCCCAAAAACTCCCTAGTCCATACCCATAATATGATGCAGCCACCACCATGCTTGAAAATATGAAGAATGGTACTCAGTGATGTGTTGTGTTGGACTTGCCCCAAATATAACGCTATGCATTTACGACATGATGTTAATTTCTTTGCCACATTTTCAATTTTCTGCTATCCCACATTAAACTCTTCAACTGTTTAAAAGACACCATCAACCTTATGGTGAAATCCTTGAGTGGTTTCCTTCACCATGCTCAAAGAGATATTCAATGTCTGCTTTTTTTTAACCCATCTTAAAATAGGTACCCTTCTTTGTGATGCATTGGAAAACCTCCTTGGTCTTTGTGCTAACAAGAAAAAACTAAAGCAGGAAGTACCAGTGACTCACTCAATGCGGAAATGGTCAGATGACGCAGATGCTGAGCTACAGGACTGTTTTGCTAGTACAGACGGCATTGAGGAGTACACCACCTCAGTCACCAGCTTCATCAATAAGTGAATTGACGACGTCTTCCCGACTTTGATCTTACATACATATCCCAACCATATCCCAACCAGAAGCCATGGATTACAGGCAACATCCGCACCGAGCTAAAGGCTAGAGCTGCCACTTTCAAGGAGCGAGACACGAATCCAGACACTTATAAGAAATCCTGCTATGCCCTCAAACAAACCATCAAACAGGCAAAGTGTCAATACAGGACTAAGATTGAATCAATCAAATGTATTTATAAAGCCTTCTTTACATCAGCAGATGTCACAAAGTGCTGTACAGAAACCCAACTTAAAATGCCAAACAGCAACCAATGCAGATGTAGAAGCACGTGGCTAGAAAAAACTCCCTAGAAATGCAGGAACCTAGGAAGAAACCTAGAGAGGAACCAGGCGCTGAGAGGTGGCCAGTCCTCTTCTGGCTGTGCCGGGTGGAGATTATAAGAGTATGTGGCCATCAAGGTCAGATTGTTCTTCAAGATGTTCAAACGTTCGTAGATGACCAGCAGGATTGCAGAGAGTGCAACAGGTCAGTAACTCATAAGAAAATGTCAGTTGGCTGGAGCTCTATAGGAGAAAGCCCTGCCTCCAGCTGTTTGCTTAGAAATTCTAGGTACAATAAGGAAGCCTTTGTCTTGTGACCGTAGCGTAGCATAGGTGTAGGTAGAGTTGAAGTCGAAAGTTTACATACACCTTAGCCAAATACATTTAAACTCAGTTTTTCACAATTCATGACATTTAATCCAAGTAAAAATTCCCTGTCTTAGGTCAGTTAGGCTCACCGCTTTATTTTAAGAATGTGAAATGTCAGAATAATAGTAGAGAGAATGATTTATTTCAGATTTATTTTTCTTTCATCACATTCCCATTGGGTCAGAAGTTTACATACACTCAATTAGTATTTGGTAGCATTGCCTTTAAATTGTTTAACTTGGGTCAAATGTTTCAGGTAGCCTTCCAGAGGCTTCCCACAATAAGTTGGGTGAATATGGGCCCATTCCTCCTGACAGAGCTGGTGTACCTGAGTCAGGTTTGTAGACCTCATTGCTCGCACACACTTTTTCATTTCTGCCAACACATTTTCTATAGGGTTGAGGTCAGGGCTTTGTGATGGCCACTCCAATACCTTGACCTTGTTGTCCTTAAGCCATTTTCCCTTCCTCATTTGTCATCTATTTTGTGAAGTGCACCAGTCCCTCCTGCGGCAAAGCACCCCCACAACATGATGCTGACACCCCCGTGCTTCACGGTTGGTATGGTGTTCCTCGAATTGCAAGCCTCCCCCTTTTTCCTCCAAACATAACGATGGTCATTATGGCCAAACAGTTCTATTTTTGTTTCATCAGACCAGAGGACATTTCTCCAAAAAGTATGATCTTTGACCTGTGGATGTAGACACATTTGTACCTGTTTCCTCCAGCATCTTCACAAGGTTCTTTGCACCTTTGCACTTTTCGCACGAAAGTATGTTCATCTCTAGGAGACAGAACGCGTCTCCTCCAGAGCAGTATGACGGCTGCGAAGTCCCATGGTGTTTATACTTGGGTACTATTGTTTGTACAGCTGAACGTGGTTGTAACGTGATTCGTCTTCCTCTGACAAGGAGTATGAAGGATCGGACCAATATGCAGCGTGTCCATGTTGATATTTATTAACATTGAACACCAAAAACAAAATAACAAGGAGACAGAAAACAATCACCCACAACTAAAATAGGGAAAACAGGATACCTAAGTATGATTCTCAATCAGAGACAACGATCGACACCTGCCTCTGATTGAGAACCATACCAGGCCAAACACATAAATACTACATAGAAAAAAGTACATAGACTACCCACCCCAACTCACGTCCTGACCAAACTAACATAAAGACATAATAAAGGAACTAAGGTCAGAACGTGACAGTGGTACTTTCAGGCATTTGGAAATTGCTCCCAAGGATGAACTAGACTTGTGGAGGTCTCCAATTTTTTTTCTGTGGTCTCGGCTGATTTATTATGTTTTACATGTGATGTCAAGCAAAGAGGAACTGGGTTTGAAGGTAGACCTTTAAATGTAACCACAGGTACACCTCCAATTGACTCAAATGATGTCAATTAGCCTAACAGAAGCTTCTAAAGCCATGCATCATTTTCTGGAATTTTCCAAGTTGTTTAAAGGCACAGTCAACTTAGTGTATGTAAACTTCTGACCCACAGGAATTGTGATGCAGTGAATTATAAGTGAAATAATCTGTCTGTAAACAATTTTGGGAAAAATTACTTGTGTCATGCACAACGTAGATGTCCTAACCAACTTGCCAAATCTATAGTTTGTTAACAAGACATTTGTGGAGTGGTTGAAAAACTAGTTTTATTGATTCCAACCTAAGTGTATTTAAACTTCAGACTTCAACTGTATGTACGGTAGGGTCAAATCGGAGAGATACAGTAGGTAGGAGCAAGCACATGTGATGATGTTTATGTTAGCAGTAAAACCTTGAAATTAGCCCTGACCTTAACAGGAAACCAGAGTAGAGAGGCTAGCACTGGATTAATATTATCACATTTTTTGGTTCTTGTCAAGATTTTAGCAGCCGTGTTTAGCACTAACTGAAGTTTATTTTGTCCTTTATCCAGGAAGTTGGAGAGAAGAGCATTGCAGTAGTCTAACTGACAAAAGAATGGATGAACTTTTCTGGATACTTTTTGGACAAAAAGTTTCAGATTTATGTAATGTTACGAAGATGGCAAAAAAGCTGTCCTTGAAAAATTATTGGTATGTTCGTGAAAAGAGAGATCAGGGTCTAGAGTAATGCCGAGGTCCTTCACAGTTTCATTTGAGACGACAGTGCAGCCATCAAGATTAATTGTCATATCCTAAAGTAGATCTCTCTGTTTCTTGGGACCTAGAACTATCATCTCAGCTCTGACGCTCGTTGGATGTGGCAGGGCTTGCAAACTATTACAGACTACAAAAGGAAACCCAGCCGTGAGCTGCTTTGTGAGCCTACCAGATGGGCTAAATGCCTTTAATACTCACTTCGAGGCAAGTAACACTGAAGCATGCAGGAGATCACCAGCTTTTCGAGATGACTGTGTGATCATGCTCTTTCCATAGCCGATGTGAGCAAGACCTTTAAACAGGTCAACATTCACAAGGTCGCGGGGCCAGACGGATTCTTTTGAATCTGTGTTTGAAATTCACTGCTTGACTGAGGAAACTTACAGATAATTAATTGTATGTGTGGGGTACAGAGATGAGGTAGTTATTCAAAAATCATGTTAAACATGATTATTGCACACAGAGAGAGTCCATGTAACTTATTATGTGACACATTTGTACTCCTGAACTTAATTTAGGCTTGCCATGACAAAGGGGTTGAATACTTATTGACTTATTGACTGAAGACAGCTTTTCCTTTCTTATAAATTTGTAAAAAATTCTAAAAACCAAATTCCATTTTGACATGATTGGGTATTGTGTGTAGGCCAGTGACACAACATCTAAATGTAATCTATTTTAATTTCAGGCTGTAACACAACAAAATGTGATAACAATCCAGGGGTGTGAATACTTTCTGAAGGCACTGTAAGAAACCTTGCATGGTTAAACCGTAGACACAATGTGCCCAACCAAGAGTTATGACCCCTCCTCTTTGGGCATCCTAGATGGGCTTTAAAAATGCTGACAATATGCTATGCAACATCTGGCATGTCCTCATATATACCCTATTATCTTCTGTATTCATGGGTTTCCCCAAGCTGATGGCATGGGGGGATTGGTGCGTTGGGGAATTGGTATGTGCCTTCTTATTGCTTCATGTACAGTGCCTCGTGAAAGTCTACACACCCCTTTCTGCCTTCAATTAAATCTAAAAAAAGGGATTCAATTCAATTTTTTGCCTCCACAAAGTATTAACTCTGGGGTGTGAAGACATACGCAATCAAGACATCTTCTTTTTATATATACATACACTTGAAAAACGTTCACTTTGATATTGGGGAGTAGGTTGTTCAGATCTGTGGGGGGGAAATCTAATTAAATCCATTTTTTTATTTAATTTTAAAGCAGCAAAATGTGTAAGTGGTGTGTAGACTTTCACTTGGCATTGTATGTACAGCAGCCAATTTATATTCATTATTGACTATGCATACGGTGCAGATACGGAGTGAACTGCATTCATACATGGATAATGTACAGTACATATAATAAACAACACTGAGTGTAGCCTGGTGATGATCAGAAGCACTAACGCGATATGGTGTCATAACAGAAATATTCAGAATTGTTATGAATTGATGCACTGAAAGAACATGCCTTTGCAGCAGATAGACAGCAAACAGCAAGTGAGATATGGCCTTCCACACACTGATGATACGTATCATGTGAGCTGTGTCAAGGTCAATGCTATTGATAGCACTGTTTTCTAAATGGTTGCCGTGTTAGAACAGGCAAAGTCAAGGGCCACTCTAATAGCATTACTACACAATTAATGAGAGTGGTTAGGCTGCATTTTCATCCTATAAACATGCCATAGGGGAGCATGTCAATCATTTATCAGGTCATGTGTGGGTCCGTGACACAACACCTCAAGAGACCCTCTCCTTTAAGAAGCTGGTGTTGGAGCTGGAGGCAGAGCTAAATATCGCAAGTCAGAAATGTTATAGACTTGTGAGCAGGGATAGTGATACATTCATATCTATAACCAGCCAGCTCGGCCCTATGTCCAAAGAACTGACAGGAAACTCAAGATAATTATGGAGATGACCACTCAATCATAGCATCTGAAGTGGAGTTTTATATCTAACATTTTTGTATGAAGAACTGAGGGGAAATTGGAACAGACAACATGGTCTGCCAGAGTACATAAGTAGATTTAAGAGGATTACTTTTGCAATTTTAGAGTCAATGCATTATTTATAATCCCCTGGATGGCTGGGGCCAAACCAGGGAAGGACCTCTGGTCATTAACAGCGATAGCTAGCCCTGGGAAGTGGGGAGTGAGGAGGGAAAAAGGAAAAGGAACTGGGGATTCAGAGGGATTGTGTTGGTGACAGACTTAGTTGTCTTTAAATATATGCCACTCCAGGTTGGCTCAATAACCTTAAGGGAATGAGGCATTTTATCTTTTATATTCTCCAAGGTTGAATTACCATTTAGCTTATTTACATGCTTTGGCTTGTGTCCTAATATAAAGCGAGGAGGACTTGAGTGGACATTGTATGAACGTAGATATGGTTTCAGTGTGCTATTGCTATTTCCTGGTGTGAAATAATAAGATCCCATGTGAATCAGCCTCGAAGCAATGGAAGTGTAATAATATACTTTTTTTGTCAATCAACCTCTCATAATTTATAATGTCAGCATTGTTTGGCATGAAGTAGTCGTTTAAGGTGTCTGAAATGGGTTAAGATTCTACTTCCGATATAGACATGAAGAGAAAAATATGTCTGAAAAAACGTCCTGAGATACAGAAATGTCATAATGTCCTGCTCGCATGGTGATCCACCAGGCAGGATTCCCAGGGCATTCAGCTGGCCCTTTCTTCAAGCTTAGTCCACTGCTATCAGAGTATTGTGTGAGTGAGAAGACCTCTCCGACTAAAATACTGACAGACTCTCTTTAAAAGGTAATGGGGCTTGTTTCTTTCTTCCTTCTTCCATTCAGGTGACATTGTGGGAAACTGTGGTAGAATCAGTGCTGACAAATCAACCACATGGACAGAGGGCAATACTAAGGATAATACAGGCTCCTGGACGACTCTGAAATATTAATGACTTACCTATGATAGCTTCATAACCTCATTACAATATGTTTCATTATAAGCAAATTGTGTGAGGCAGTGCTTTGGGTTTTGATGTGAAAGTGACTAATCAGAATTTTATCAATGACAAAAAAAAATATCACCCAACAAGCATATTGATGGAATTACTATGTCTTAAAATGATTAAACGTGATTGCTCTCAGAGAAGCGACTATGTCATGAAGGGCCTGCCTTTGTGTAATAACAAACAATTAATTTAGGTTTATTCATCACATGGTGTCTCATCGTATAAAGATGATGAACTACCTCAGCAGTGATGTGTCCTTTATCCCCATTTCATTCCCTTACACTGCTTTCCATGTTTATCCATTGGTAATCAAATATCTTATTAATCTTGTCAGACATTGTTCAATGCAATGCAGCCCCTTAATATGACAGCTCTGCATGTGGAATACCTATAGAATTTTTGGGGCGGGGCACATGAATAAGAAGGTGTGTCTGTCCGTGTGTCATCTATGATATTAATCAAGATCTGGTATAAATAAAGCTCTGACAGTTTAGATGTTAGTTGCTCAGTGTCAGAAAATAATCTGCTACCTATCTACTGTGATGCCACCCCAGAGTAATAATACATACACTGTATATTTCTCTCCCTTCTCCCAGAAACCATGGTGAGCAAGGAAAACAGCAAGGTCGTGCTATCCAACTCAGAGTCCGATTCAGAGGCAGGCCCGTCACAAAGCCTGGAGGTGCAGTACGGTCCTGACGGCAAACAGCAGGTGAAGAAGAGGAACAAAGCCTTACAAGTCCGCTTCAAGGACATATGTGACGCCCAGAAGGAGCAGCGGGCAGGGGGGCGAGGAGCCCGGTCCATTTCCTGTAAAGTGGCTTACAGGAAGTACATGACGATGCCTGCGCGGCGCTCCATCCCCAATGTGACTAAGAGCACAGGTGTCCAGACGTCACCGGACCTTACGAAACACTACCAGACTTTCCCCTTCGAGCGAAAGAAAGGACACACGATCAAACACACGGCCTTGGTGGAGGACTACAAGGGCCAGAACAACGGGTTTTTGAGTGACTTGAAAGGGCAGGAGGAGGCGCTCGGTTTAGAGGAGTGCTCGTCTTCTCAGGGTGCAGGGAAGCATGTGCGGCAGACGCAAGCTCTGCTCCACCACACGGACGACAGCAGTGGTACAGAGGATCTGTTATCCATTGCCAACTGTGTAGATGGGCGTGCGTGCCCGGACTCCTCTCGCATCACAAAGGACACAGAATGCATTGCAAACGACCCAACTCCCAGGGGAGAGCCAGAGAACCCTGCCTATGGCGCGAGGACCAAACACAAAGGATTATCCAAAGCGGACACAATGGGTGCCAACCCTTCTGCCAAGCGCCAGCTGGCCAACTGTGAGGAACCCTTACAGGACACAAGGTCAAAGGTCACAAGTCCAGTTGCCTGGAACTCCCTGACGCAAGTGGAAGGTCTAGGCCTAGGGAGTCCGTCGGTGCGCTGCAAACGCAAAAAGGCCATGCAGCCCAATGGACAACAGTCCCAGACACTGCCCCACCCCCACAGTGCTGGCTGCTCTGTAGCTAGGGTGAAGGCACATCAGTGCCGATCAGGGACTTTACCAACCCCAATGAAACCCCAACCGGGCCTGGACAGCCAGGCTTGCCCCCCAGGACGGCAGGGTGCCTGCAAGGAGATAGTGCCCTTAGCTGGGAACGGGGATATTAAAGAAAAGCTCCAGGCCATGGAAAACCTCATCAGCTCCAGTCAGGAGACCATCAAAGTCTTACTGGGGGTCATCCAAGAGCTGGAGAAGGGCGAGGCTCAGAGAGAAGGGTGAGTGGAAATAATTTATGTTCACCAGGCATCGTTTAGAATTGGCATTACATTTACATCATTAGCAGATGCTCTTATCCAGAGAAACTTACAGGAGCAATTAGGGTTAATTGCTTTGCTCAAGGTGACATCAACAGATTTTTCACCGAGTTGCCTCAGATATTCAAACCAGCGACATTTCAGCGATCTTTCGGCTGCTGGCTAAACGTTCTTAACCGCTAGGATACCTGCCGCCCCACATAACTAACCTATTCAAGTAAAACAGACATTTTCTGTGTGTGGTTCAATCTTCACTGAGGTGTGATGTTCCTGCTGGTCCTGCAGCCCTTGAAACTGCTGTGGTCTACAGCATGTGTAAGCTACATTTAGCATCTGAGTACAAACATCACAGCTACCTGTGTCATTTAATTCCAATAGCAAGGAAGTGAGTGGTCTCTGATTGTTCTGTAGATACTGTATCGTTCCATGTATTTGCTCAGGGGTACAGAGGCACTAACAAGTGCATAACGTTTCTGAGCCGAGTCCAATACACCAAAACTCTACAGCATTGGACTGAAGGTACAAGGCTGTCTGCTTTGTTTCCTAAAACCTGGAGCGGCACAAAGCTAATTGTATTAAGCCTTCTCCAAAGCCACCGGACTCCCCTGATGTTGCTCCCTGAAACCTGGTTTCAAAGGACCAATTAGCAGCGCCTCATAAAGCACTGTCTTTCATCTCCTCTGAAGTGTGTGGCTCATATGACACCTTCAATATGTTTCATCACTATTATTAGAGCCTGCTACTCACCATAAGGCCCCAGCATCTCAACTCCTCCCCACCTTCTCCCTCTCTCCCTGCCAAGGCACTCTAACTCCCTCACCACGTTCTCTCTCTCTCTCTCCCTGCCAAGCCACTCTAAAGCTTTCTGTCTTCAAAGTGATGGTCCCAGACTACTGGTGGAACAGAATAGTGTCTGAAAGCCCCTCTTATTCTCGCTGGGATAAAGGCATCATGTGGGTGGTATTTTCAGGAGAAAGCTCTGCACACGGTGATGTGTCCAAGAGAGGTTTCAGTGCTGTTCCCAGCAGACCAAAGACTGAGAAATGTATAACATACTGTGTTGAGCAGTGGTTACTTGGTTTGCAGATGTTTGCAGGACCTTATCAATGATGCTCATTCCTATTTCTATTGGGCTTAATGCTCTCACAATAAATCAATGTGAGGTGAATGATTAGTGTTGCACAAGCCTATTTTTCCTCCCTGTGCTATACTGCTATCACAATCTGAGGGGCATCACTGGTCCAACACTCCTGCTGGTTTCAAGGTCTCAGGGTGATTTGCTTACAGTTCCTACCAGTCAGGTCAGGGACTGAATCCTATTCTGCTAACATACAGGATTATCCAACCTGACCCTCCTGTATCTGTTGTTCACAGGATATCAATAGAGCAGAGAGCGATATCCATTCAGCCAGGCAGTCAGCGGTATAGGGACAGTGAGGACATCTCTCCGGAGAGCTGACGTGTGCAAATAACACCGGAGTGAGTCTGTGCAAACAAATAACACCGGAGTGAGCCTGTTCAAACAAATAACACCGGAGTGAGCCTGTGCAAACAAATAACACCGGAGTGAGCCTGTTCAAACAAATAACACCGGAGTGAGCCTGTGCAAACAAATAACACCGGAGTGAGTCTGTGCAAACAAATAACACCGGAGTGAGCCTGTGCAAACAAATAACACCGGAGTGAGCCTATGCAAACAAATAACACCGGAGTGAGCCTATGCAAACAAATAACACCGGAGTGAGCCTATGCAAACAAATAACACCGGAGTGAGCCTATGCAAACAAATAACACCGGAGTGAGCCTGTGCAAACAAATAACACCGGAGTGAGCCTATGCAAACAAATAACACCGGAGTGAGCCTATGCAAACAAATAACACCGGAGTGAGCCTATGCAAACAAATAACACCGGAGTGAGCCTATGCAAACAAATAACACCGGAGTGAGCCTATGCAAACAAATAACACCGGAGTGAGCCTATGCAAACAAATAACACCGGAGTGAGCCTATGCAAACAAATAACACCGGAGTGAGCCTGTGCAAACAAATAACACCGGAGTGAGCCTATGCAAACAAATAACACCGGAGTGAGCCTGTGCAAACAAATAACACCGGAGTGAGCCTATGCAAACAAATAACACCGGAGTGAGCCTGTGCAAACAAATAACACCGGAGTGAGCCTGTTCTAACAAATAACACCGGAGTGAGCCTGTGCAAACAAGTAACACCAGAGTGAGCCTGTTCAAACAAGTAACACCAGAGTGAGCCTGTGCAAACAAATAACACCGGAGTGAGTCTGTGCAAACAAATAACACCGGAGTGAGTCTGTGCAAACAAATAACACCGGAGTGAGCCTGTGCAAACAAATAACACCGGAGTGAGTCTGTGCAAACAAATAACACCGGAGTGAGTCTGTGCAAACAAATAACACCGAGTGAGTCTGTGCAAACAAATAACACCGGAGTGAGCCTGTGCAAACAAGTAACACCAGAGTGAGCCTGTGCAAACAAATAACACCGGAGTGAGTCTGTGCAAACAAATAACACCGGAGTGAGCCTCTGTGAGCCTGTGCAAACAAATAACACCGGAGTGAGCCTGTGCAAACAAATAACACCGGAGTGAGCCTGTGCAAACAAATAACATCGGAGTGAGCCTGTTCAAACAAATAACACCGGAGTGAGCCTGTGCAAACAAGTAACACCAGAGTGAGCCTGTTCAAACAAATAACACCGGAGTGAGTCTGTGCAAACAAATAACACCGGAGTGAGCCTGTGCAAACAAGTAACACCGGAGTGAGCCTGTGCAAACAAATAACACCGGAGTGAGCCTGTGCAAACAAATAACACCAGAGTGAGCCTGTGCAAAAAATAACACCGGAGTGAGCCTGTGCAAACAAATAACACCTGTGCAAACAAATAGTGAGCCTGTGCAAACAAATAACACCGGAGTGAGCCTGTGCAAACAAGTAACACCGGAGTGAGCCTGTTCAAACAAATAACACCGGAGTGAGCCTGTGCAAACAAATAACAAATAAACAAATAACACTGGAGTGAGCCTGTGCAAACAAGTAACACCAGAGTGAGCCTGTGCAAACAAATAACAGAGTGAGCCTGTGCAAACAAATAACATCGGAGTGAGCCTGTTCAAACAAATAACACCGGAGTGAGCCTGTGCAAACAAGTAACACCAGAGTGAGCCTGTTCAAACAAATAACACCGGAGTGAGTCTGTGCAAACAAATAACACCGGAGTGAGCCTGTGCAAACAAGTAACACAAGCCTGTGCAAACAAATAACACCAGAGTGAGTCTGTGCAAACAAATAACACCGGAGTGAGCCTGTGCAAACAAGTAACACCAGAGTGAGCCTGTGCAAAAAAATAACACCGGAGTGAGCCTGTGCAAACAAATAACACCGGAGTGAGTCTGTGCAAACAAATAACACCGGAGTGAGCCTGTTCAAACAAATAACACCGGAGTGAGCCTGTGCAAACAAGTAACACCGGAGTGAGCCTGTTCAAACAAATAACACCGGAGTGAGCCTGTGCAAACAAATAACACCGGAGTGAGCCTGTGCAAACAAATAACACCGGAGTGAGCCTGTTCTAACAAATAACACTGGAGTGAGCCTGTGCAAACAAGTAACACCAGAGTGAGCCTGTGCAAACAAATAACACCGGAGTGAGCCTGTTCAAACAAATAACACTGGAGTGAGCCTGTGCAAACAAATAACACCGGAGTGAGCCTGTTCAAACAAATAACACTGGAGTGAGCCTGTGCAAACAAGTAACACCAGAGTGAGCCTGTTCAAACAAGTAACACCAGAGTGAGCCTGTTCAAACAAATAACACCGGAGTGAGCCTGTGCAAACAAATAACACCAGAGTGAGCCTGTTCAAACAAATAACACCAGAGTGAGCCTGTTCAAACAAGTAACACCAGAGTGAGCCTGTGCCAACAAGTAACACCAGAGTGAGCCTGTTCAAACAAGTAACACCAGAGTGAGCCTGTTCAAACAAGTAACACCAGAGTGAGCCTGTTCAAACAAATAACACCGGAGTGAGCCTGTGCAAACAAATAACACCAGAGTGAGCCTGTTCAAACAAATAACACCAGAGTGAGCCTGTTCAAACAAGTAACACCAGAGTGAGCCTGTGCCAACAAGTAACACCAGAGTGAGCCTGTTCAAACAAGTAACACCAGAGTGAGCCTGTTCAAACAAGTAACACCAGAGTGAGCCTGTTCAAACAAGTAACACCAGAGTGAGCCTGTGCAAACAAATAACACCGGAGTGAGCCTGTGCAAACAAGTAAAACCGGAGTGAGCCTGTGCAAACAAATAACACCGGAGTGAGCCTGTGCAAACAAGTAACAACAGAGTGAGCCTGTTCTAACAAATAACACCGGAGTGAGCCTGTGCAAACAAGTAACACCGGAGTGAGCCTGTGCAAACAAATAACACCGGAGTGAGCCTGTGCAAACAAGTAACACCAGAGTGAGCCTGTGCAAACAAATAACACCGGAGTGAGTCTGTGCAAACAAATAACACCGGAGTGAGCCTGTGCAAACAAGTAACACCAGAGTGAGCCTGTGCAAACAAATAACACCGGAGTGAGCCTGTGCAAACAAATAACACCGGAGTGAGCCTGTGCAAACAAATAACACCGGAGTGAGCCTGTTCAAACAAATAACACCGGAGTGAGCCTGTGCAAACAAGTAACACCGGAGTGAGCCTGTTCAAACAAATAACACCGGAGTGAGCCTGTGCAAACAAATAACACCGGAGTGAGTCTGTGCAAACAAATAACACCGGAGTGAGCCTGTGCAAACAAATAACACCGGAGTGAGTCTGGGCAAACAAATAACACCGGAGTGAGCCTGTGCAAACAAGTAACACCAGAGTGAGCCTGTGCAAACAAATAACACCGGAGTGAGTCTGTGCAAACAAATAACACCGGAGTGAGCCTGTGCAAACAAGTAACACCAGAGTGATCCTGTGCAAACAAATAACACCGGAGTGAGCCTGTGCAAACAAATAACACCGGAGTGAGCCTGTGCAAACAAATAACACCAGAGTGAGCCTGTTCAAACAAATAACACCGGAGTGAGCCTGTGCAAACAAATAACACCAGAGTGAGCCTGTTCAAACAAGTAAAACTGGAGTGAGCCTCTGCAAACAAATAACACCGGAATGAGCCTGTGCAAACAAATAACACCAGAGTGAGCCTGTTCAAACAAATAACACCGGAGTGAGCCTGTTCAAACAAGTAACACCAGAGTGAGCCTGTTCAAACAAGTAACACCAGAGTGAGCCTGTTCAAACAAGTAACACCAGAGTGAGCCTGTTCAAACAAGTAACACCGGAGTGAACCTGTGCAAACAAGTAACACCAGAGTGAGCCTGTTCAAACAAGTAACACCAGAGTGAGCCTGTTCAAACAAGTAACAACAGAGTAAGCCTGTTCAAACAAGTAACACCAGAGTGAGCCTGTTCAAACAAGTAACACCAGAGTGAGCCTGTTCAAACAAGTAACACCAGAGTGAGCCTGTTCAAACAAGTAACACCAGAGTGAGCCTGTTCAAACAAGTAACACCAGAGTGAGCCTGTGCAAACAAGTAACACCAGAGTGAGCCTGTTCAAACAAGTAACACCGGAGTGAGCCTGTTCAAACAAGTAACACCAGAGTGAGCCTGTTCAAACAAGTAACACCAGAGTGAGCCTGTTCAAACAAGTAACACCGGAGTGAGCCTGTGCAAACAAGTAACACCAGAGTGAGCCTGTTCAAACAAGTAACACCAGAGTGAGCCTGTGCAAACAAGTAACACCAGAGTGAGCCTGTTCAAACAAGTAACACCGGAGTGAGCCTGTTCAAACAAATAACACCGGAGTGAGTCTGTGCAAACAAATAACACCGGAGTGAGCCTGTGCAAACAAATAACACCGGAGTGAGTCTGGGCAAACAAATAACACCGGAGTGAGCCTGTGCAAACAAGTAACACCAGAGTGAGCCTGTGCAAACAAATAACACCGGAGTGAGTCTGTGCAAACAAATAACACCGGAGTGAGCCTGTGCAAACAAGTAACACCAGAGTGATCCTGTGCAAACAAATAACACCGGAGTGAGCCTGTGCAAACAAATAACACCGGAGTGAGCCTGTGCAAACAAATAACACCAGAGTGAGCCTGTTCAAACAAATAACACCGGAGTGAGCCTGTGCAAACAAATAACACCAGAGTGAGCCTGTTCAAACAAGTAAAACTGGAGTGAGCCTCTGCAAACAAATAACACCGGAATGAGCCTGTGCAAACAAATAACACCAGAGTGAGCCTGTTCAAACAAGTAACACCAGAGTGAGCCTGTGCAAACAAATAACACCGGAGTGAGCCTGTTCAAACAAGTAACACCAGAGTGAGCCTGTGCAAACAAGTAACACCAGAGTGAGCCTGTTCAAACAAGTAACACCAGAGTGAGCCTGTTCAAACAAGTAACACCGGAGTGAGCCTGTTCAAACAAGTAACACCGGAGTGAGCCTGTTCAAACAAGTAACACCAGAGTGAGCCTGTTCAAACAAGTAACACCAGAGTGAGCCTGAAACAAGCACCAGAGTGAGCCTGTTCAAACAAGTAACACCGGAGTGAGCCTGTTCAAACAAGTAACACCAGAGTGAGCCTGTTCAAACAAGTAACACCAGAGTGAGCCTGTTCAAACAAGTAACACCGGAGTGAGCCTGTGCAAACAAGTAACACCAGAGTGAGCCTGTTCAAACAAGTAACACCAGAGTGAGCCTGTTCAAACAAGTAACACCAGAGTGAGCCTGTTCAAACAAGTAACACCAGAGTGAGCCTGTGCAAACAAGTAACACCAGAGTGAGCCTGTGCAAACAAGTAACACCAGAGTGAGCCTGTTCAAACAGGTAACACCAGAGTGAGCCTGTGCAAACAAGTAACACCAGAGTGAGCCTGTGCAAACAAATAACACCGGAGTGAGCCTGTTCAAACAAGTAACACCAGATTGAGCCTGTACAAACAAGTAACACCAGAGTGAGCCTGTTCAAACAAGTAACACCAGAGTGAGCCTGTTCAAACAAGTAACACCAGAGTGAGCCTGTTCAAACAAGTAACACCAGAGTGAGCCTGTTCAAACAAGTAACACCAGAGTGAGCCTGTGCAAACAAATAACACCGGAGTGAGCCTGTGCAAACAAGTAACACCAGAGTGAGCCTGTGCAAACAAATAACACCGGAGTGAGCCTGTTCAAACAAGTAACACCAGAGTGAGCCTGTACAAACAAGTAACACCAGATTGAGCCTGTACAAACAAGTAACACCAGAGTGAGCCTGTTCAAACAAGTAACACCAGAGTGAGCCTGTTCAAACAAGTAACACCAGAGTGAGCCTGTTCAAACAAGTAACACCGGAGTGAGCCTGTTCAAACAAGTAACACCGGAGTGAGCCTGTTCAAACAAGTAAAACCGGAGTGAGCCTGTGCAAACAAATAACACCGGAGTGAGCCTGTTCAAACAAGTAACACCAGAGTGAGCCTGTGCAAACAAGTAACACCAGAGTGAGCCTGTTCAAACAAGTAACACCAGAGTGAGCCTGTTCAAACAAGTAACACCGGAGTGAGCCTGTTCAAACAAGTAACACCAGAGTGAGCCTGTTCAAACAAGTAACACCAGAGTGAGCCTGTTCAAACAAGTAACACCAGAGTGAGCCTGTTCAAACAAGTAACACCAGAGTGAGCCTGTTCAAACAAGTAACACCAGAGTGAGCCTGTTGAGCCTGTTCAAACAAGTAACACCAGAGTGAGCCTGTTCAAACAAGTAACACCGGAGTGAGCCTGTGCAAACAAGTAACACAGAGTGAGCCTGTTCAAACAAGTAACACCAGAGTGAGCCTGTTCAAACAAGTAACACCAGAGTGAGCCTGTTCAAACAAGCACCAGAGTGAGCCTGTTCAAACAAGTAACACCAGAGTGAGCCTGTTCAAACAAGTAACACCAGAGTGAGCCTGTTCAAACAAGTAACACCAGAGTGAGCCTGTTCAAACAAGTAACACCAGAGTGAGCCTGTTCAAACAAGTAACACCAGAGTGAGCCTGTTCAAACAAGTAACACCAGAGTGAGCCTGTTCAAACAAGTAACACCAGAGTGAGCCTGTTCAAACAAGTAACACCAGAGTGAGCCTGTTCAAACAAGTAACACCAGAGTGAGCCTGTTCAAACAAGTAACACCAGAGTGAGCCTGTTAACAAAGCCTGTTCAAACAAGTAACAAGTAACACCAGAGTGAGCCTGTTCAAACAAGTAACACCAGAGTGAGCCTGTGAGCAAACAAGTAACACCAGAGTGAGCCTGTTCAAACAAGTAACACCAGAGTGAGCCTGTGTAACACCAGAGTGAGCCTGTTCAAACACACCAGAGTGAGCCTGTTCAAACAAGTAACACCAGAGTGAGCCTGTTCAAACAAGTAACACCAGAGTGAGCCTGTTAACACCAGAGTGAGCCTGTTCAAACAAGTAACAGCCTGTTCAACAAGTAACACCAGAGTGAGCCTGTTCAAACAAGTAACACCGGAGTGAGCCTGTTCAAACAAGTAACACCAGAGTGAGCCTGTTCAAACAAGTAACACCAGAGTGAGCCTGTTCAAACAAGTAACACCAGAGTGAGCCTGTTCAAACAAGTAACACCAGAGTGAGCCTGTTCAAACAAGTAACACCAGAGTGAGCCTGTTCAAACAAGTAACACCAGAGTGAGCCTGTTCAAACAAGTAACACCAGAGTGAGCCTGTTCAAACAAGTAACACCGGAGTGAGCCTGTTCAAACAAGTAAAACCGGAGTGAGCCTGTGCAAACAAATAACACCGGAGTGAGACTGTTCAAACAAGTAACACCAGAGTGAGCCTGTTCAAACAAGTAACACCAGAGTGAGCCTGTGCAAACAAATAACACCGGAGTGAGCCTGTGCAAACAAGTAACACCAGAGTGAGCCTGTGCAAACAAATAACACCGGAGTGAGGCTGTTCAAACAAGTAACACCAGAGTGAGCCTGTACAAACAAGTAACACCAGAGTGAGCCTGTTCAAACAAGTAACACCAGAGTGAGCCTGTGCAAACAAGTAACACCAGAGTGAGCCTGTTCAAACAAGTAACACCAGAGTGAGCCTGTTCAAACAAGTAACACCAGAGTAAGCCTGTTCAAACAAGTAACACCAGAGTGAGCCTGTTCAAACAAGTAACACCAGAGTGAGCCTGTTCAAACAAGTAACACCAGAGTGAGCCTGTTCAAACAAGTAACACCAGAGTGAGCCTGTGTAAAGAAGTAACACCAGAGTGAGCCTGTTCAAACAAGTAACACCGGAGTGAGCCTGTTCAAACAAGTAACACCAGAGTGAGCCTGTTCAAACAAGTAACACCAGAGTGAGCCTGTTCAAACAAGTAACACCGGAGTGAGCCTGTGCAAACAAGTAACACCAGAGTGAGCCTGTTCAAACAAGTAACACCAGAGTGAGCCTGTTCAAACAAGTAACACCAGAGTGAGCCTGTTCAAACAAGTAACACCAGAGTGAGCCTGTGCAAACAAGTAACACCAGAGTGAGCCTGTTCAAACAGGTAACACCAGAGTGAGCCTGTGCAAACAAGTAACACCAGAGTGAGCCTGTGCAAACAAATAACACCGGAGTGAGCCTGTTCAAACAAGTAACACCAGATTGAGCCTGTACAAACAAGTAACACCAGAGTGAGCCTGTTCAAACAAGTAACACCAGAGTGAGCCTGTTCAAACAAGTAACACCAGAGTGAGCCTGTTCAAACAAGTAACACCGGAGTGAGCCTGTTCAAACAAGTAAAACCGGAGTGAGCCTGTGCAAACAAATAACACCGGAGTGAGCCTGTTCAAACAAGTAACACCAGATTGAGCCTGTACAAACAAGTAACACCAGAGTGAGCCTGTTCAAACAAGTAACACCAGAGTGAGCCTGTTGAAACAAGTAACACCAGAGTGAGCCTGTTCAAACAAGTAACACCGGAGTGAGCCTGTTCAAACAAGTAAAACCGGAGTGAGCCTGTGCAAACAAATAACACCGGAGTGAGCCTGTTCAAACAAGTAACACCAGAGTGAGCCTGTTCAAACAAGTAACACCGGAGTGAGCCTGTGCAAACAAGTAACACCAGAGTGAGCCTGTTCAAACAAGTAACACCAGAGTGAGCCTGTTCAAACAAGTAACACCAGAGTGAGCCTGTGCAAACAAGTAACACCAGAGTGAGCCTGTTCAAACAAGTAACACCAGAGTGAGCCTGTGCAAACAAATAACACCGGAGTGAGCCTGTGCAAACAAGTAAAACCGGAGTGAGCCTGTGCAAACAAATAACACCGGAGTGAGCCTGTGCAAACAAGTAACACCAGAGTGAGCCTGTTCAAACAAGTAACACCAGAGTGAGCCTGTGCAAACAAGTAACACCAGAGTGAGCCTGTGCAAACAAGTAACACCAGAGTGAGCCTGTGCAAACAAGTAACACCAGAGTGAGCCTGTTCAAACAAGTAACACCAGAGTGAGCCTGTGCAAACAAGTAACACCAGAGTGAGCCTGTGCAAACAAGTAACACCAGAGTGAGCCTGTGCAAACAAGTAACACCAGAGTGAGCCTGTTCAAACAAGTAACACCAGAGTGAGCCTGTGCAAACAAGTAACACCAGAGTGAGCCTGTGCAAACAAGTAACACCAGAGTGAGCCTGTGCAAACAAACAGTGGCACAGCTTATAGTTGACTTACAGTGTCAGAGTTTAGAGAATGATTTTCCGACACAGCGTCTGTACATAAATTAATCTGGCCTAGCAGAATAGAACATTGGTACATTGCTAGATTAACTGAAAATACAGTTCAGTAAATACAATTGTCGTTTAGATGGTGTATTACAGTACATGGAGGTTGTGCAAAAAAATGTGATGACTTTGATTATGACTGTACCACTCAATATCTCAACAAAAACTCCCTTCTGTTTGGTGACTCGAATTGACCTTTTTTTTTCTCCCAATGATTTGATATATCAAAGGAGTTATTGTGAATTCAGGCCCTCAACTCCACAGTCAAGAGCAACCACCTCTAAGGTGACATGGACAGATGAACTTTGTGACCTTCCATTCCCATCAGCACTTTCGATCTATCCAAGGCAGATAAGGTCATCTTTATGACATGGTGAGCAGCAGGGTTCAACCTCTCTAGTTACCATTCATCAGCTCCCAGTGACAATAGGCAATTACATGTCCTAGTGGACCCGCTTGCCCCATCCGCTTTCCAGTTGACCACTCTCTACACAGCCTCTGATCAAAATGAATGAGAAATCCCATCGCTGCCGCCAACGTACGCGACATGATGGATGGTGACTGTTACTTCTGGGAGAGACCTGAAGAGATTGATACAGATGCCATCAAATCTCCATGCATGTTCAGTGCACACTTACGTCTGCTCAAGTTTGCCTCCAAGATGCCTCAGGAGCAGAATGTCCATAGAGTTGTGCCGAAGATGGAGGAGGCATTGCAATCAAAGTAATGACAGGACAATACAGGGCGGACACTGGGCTTTAGGGCACTTTGAAATGCCATACAGGACACAGACATAATTTGTCATGTTGATTGTCTTTTGCCTCCCTAATTCTCATTATTTTCTGAGAATGTTGAGTTGGGTGGAGCACAGGGAGATCGAGTACATTGACTTTTCTATAGTATTCATAAACATGCATTTTTTTTGTCAGAAAGATGACGAAAACCATGTGAATACCGTGTCAATAGGAAAGAGATCAGCATATTATATCAAGTGAGCATGTCTACTACCTGACCAACCTAATCTCACAGAAGACTGTACCATTCAGAACGCAAATCCATATCAGTTTGAAAAATAGATCATGTAAATTAAAATAATCCAAGTCAAACGAGCCATGAAAATCATCCATTCTCTCACCACTCCCCAGGCTTTCCTACCGAACAGGACAGGACACAGCCAACTGCGACACGTGTCGAAACAGTGCCTGCATCATTTATAGGTGAGTACCTTAACATCTACTCTCCTGTTAGCAGCTTGAAAGGTCGCTTCCGCCTGCTATGGCACAACATATTGATGGCGTGAGGCGAGAGATACCTTACGGGAAAACAACATGAATTGTATATGTGTACACATGAAGTGTTCCAAAAATACGTTTTGTGTGATCACGTGCTCTTATGTGAAGTTAATGTGACAACATGTAAAGCAACATGTGATAACAATAATTCACATGTGAATTCACACGTTTTGTTCTCACAGGTTTTCTGTAAAGGGTGCTTTATGTGTGAGGTGATATACTGTAATATGACAAACCAAGTGCTCAGAGTCAATTGAATATAATGTATTTTACTGTAGGTGTCACGTTCTGACCTTTATTTCCTTTGTTTTGTCTTTATTTAGTATGGTCAGGGCGTGAGTTGGGGTGGGCAGTCTATGTGTGTTTTTCTATGTTGGCGTTTTGAGTTCAGCCTAGTATGGTTCTCAATCAGAGGCAGGTGTCGTTAGTTGTCTCTGATTGAGAATCATACTTAGGTAGCCTGGGTTTAACTTTTGGTTTGTGGGTGTTTGTTTCCGTGTGAGTGTTTGTTGCCACACGGTACTGTTTCGGTTTCGTTCATGTTCACGTTTATTGTTTTGTATTTCATAGTGTTCAGTTTATGTCTTAAAATAAACGTTATGGACACTTACCACGCTGCGCATTGGTCCTCCGATCCTTCTTGCTTCTCCTCCTCAGAAGAGGAGGAGGAATGCCGTTACAGTAGGCCTTGAAATGTTTCTCCACAGCAATAATTGCCTTTCCGGTAATGAGTAGAATGGAATACTTTACTGAACTCAGAGGATATTATTTGTCTCACTGCAAGATTTTAATGAAGTATTAAGGGCTTAGCTCGGTTGTGATACAATAATGACAATTGATAGAATACTTCTGTCAGAGTGAGAGAAATGAATTGAGCACCATTAGATACTTGGAAATGGTGTGACTGCTGAGATCAATGACAGGTTCACTGAAGGAGAATAGAACACTCCTATATGGGTCAGATCAATGATGAAAATAAACGTTTGATATCCTATTACAATGATGCATAGATGTCCTCAACTCTGATTTCAGACTCCGGTAATAAATACAGAATATACTCACTGTAGAAAGGAATTAACACATCAGCCGAATTGGAAGCAGTAAATTGAGTTGAATTTCTAGACACAGGTGGTGCAACTATAACGATGTTATTGTAGAAGGTAATAAAATAAATAAAGACAAATCTCTCCAGCACAATTGCAAAGCACTGTGGGTGAAGCACACCTCGTGAGGGAATAAATAATCAT
The DNA here is from genome assembly GCF_023373465.1 of Oncorhynchus keta. Taxonomy (NCBI): domain Eukaryota; kingdom Metazoa; phylum Chordata; class Actinopteri; order Salmoniformes; family Salmonidae; genus Oncorhynchus; species Oncorhynchus keta. The sequence continues at coordinate 18,288,125 of NC_068456.1, forward strand.
ACACAACAGGGGGAAATGAATTAGCCCAGAGAGGAAATGCAATTGGGGCTCATACAGTATGAGAGCAGCTGGGAACTGGACATGAAATCCTGACAGAGTCCCCTTTCAAAGTGCCTTATGAATAACAGCTGCAGTGATGGACGCTAAAAGCCATGGAAACTTGACTCTACTTCTGTGTCCACTTCACTTCAACTGGTCCAGAAGTAGTTGACGAACGATTCCACCAACCAACCGTCTCACTTGGGTAAACACTCGCAGATGATCCGACTTTTCCAGTCGTCTGAGAGAGCCTCAGGCAGGTTGCAAAATCCACTCACACTGTGACTCTGTTCAGAGACAAGAATAAAAACATCCATCTTAGAGATCAACGCCAATTTAAACAATATACAGTAATGCAGAACATACTATAGCAAACCATCTGAATGATTGGTAAAAACATGAGTACTGAGCCTCCAAAGTCTGGCACGATCAATATTTGAGTCGTTATTGTACCCTAGTGTGCCAGCAAACTGCTTCTTCAGCTGTACGGCCTGTTCTAGCCTTGCAGCCAGAGAAAGACTCACAGGGGAAAACATCAGATAGTAGGGTTTGTGAGGTCACGGAGTCGCAAATAAACACCACAACAAGCACTGCTGCAGCAGAGTTCTACATTTAAAAAGTGAACCAATTTCTAAAAGTCTTTTCATGTTCATCTTTTGCACTCATTATTGTCGTCTTCGTAAACAACTCATGCATAAGTACATCCGCTTTACTCAATGACAAAACAGCCTACGTTTGTTTACTTTGGCTGAGGGGACATCTAACTTTGACCAACAACCTCACTCTTGTCTCCAATGAGTAGATGTTCATCTCCATCTTAACCTGATCAATTCCGTGTCAATCAATGTTCTCATCCAATCAAAGCCTACTTTTTTGTTCATCCCTGGGGTGTTAATCATAATATAATATATGCCATTTAGCAGACGCTTTTATCCAAAGCGACTTACAGTCATGTGTGCATACATTCTACGTATGGGTGGTCCCGGGAATCGAACCCACTACCCTGGCGTTACAAGCGCCATGCTCTACCAACTGAGCTATATTGACTAATCATTAGTCCAAACAGTTGCAACCAGTTGGGTTTTGCAACGAATACAGGAGTTTTTATTGGGCAAATTCAGGAAGGTCACTCCCTGTTTCGTTCCATTTGCTTCAGTTTAAGAAATGTTTTGCAACAGTAGTAATACATACACCCCTGTTTTTATTGAACCTTTATTTCATAAAGAATAAAGAATGCATCATCATTGCATAAAGAATTCATCATTTAACAGCCATAGTGTCAGATTGAAGGAACTGACATGCAAGAATCATTCATGTAATCATGTGTCATTTCCTGCAACATAGTCTCATGAGAAATGTGTTACATTTTCCCAAGCGATGATCTATGATCTGAGATAACTCCTGTGACAACGCACATTTGCTAGTACAGTATCTAATTGAGGACCAGTATGGCATGAAAGAGGACTTCAAATGATTCAATTCATACCCCGAATTCTGCTATGAGTCACATTGCTTATTATTGTTGTCTTCCGGATTTACAACCCATGTAATGTAATTAGTGTATGTGTGAGCTGTTGTGTGCTAACAAAGTGATTACAGTAGTTGATGTGTTGGAATGATTTAACTAGACTGCTCCTTCTCGTTTGTGATGCTATATGCATTAGGTGTGATATGATTATAGGATTACATGAAATACACACAGTTCCCATACTAATATGGGAATGCATGTCATAACGTGCAACAACTAAACAGATGAATCATAAAGCATAGATCTGAGAGCCGGACTGAACTAGAAGTATGTGTGGATAGCCTAATGTCCTTTGGGGATGTGGAATGTATGTACTAAAAAAATATGTCTTGAAACACTTGTAATTCCCGGATTACTACTGAATAAGCTGCGACATGTTCCTTTTTCATGTCCATTCTCATCATCATCCAAGAGGGCCTAAATATGTACACATGTGCTGCTTTATTCATCAACCTTGGTTGGCGAAATGTAAAGATGTTACATGAATTCTGAATGGCTTTGTTTCAGTAGAGGTTGATTGTAATTGAGATCCTGAAGTGGTGCTTGATATCTATGCAAGTCACGGGATCACATGGAAGAAAGCAGATCATTTACTGTTTACTAACTGCAGATGCATTACAGTACATTACATCAACCACGATAGGGTCAGAGATTCTGTACAGCATCCTGTACAGAGACAAACAAACACTTAACTACAAAGTATAAAGCCAGGAAGCAGAATAGGCACAGAATGAGAACTGTTCTGATAGAGACGGAAATATTAAATAGTAACACGTTGTCTTCCACGAATGATTGAGCCAATTGAGATATTGCATGTGACTGACAAATTTCAGTTCATTACTATAGCTCCCGCCGTTGGAACAATCGGTGCAATTTTGTATTTGCCGGTTCTCTATGGCAAGACGCATCATTCACCAAGTTTCGTCAAAATTGTGAGATATAATGTGACTACCGTACGAACGTACGGACGGACGAATGTACGAACGGACAAACGAACATACGGACGGAGATAGATCCACAGTCCACTACCCAATTTTATCATGAGGGACAATTATAAAGCTCTTTATCAATGCACTGATCACAGAGAGACAACAACTTCACAAAGACCCAGGTTAGGAATACATGATAATTCTGTTCAAAACTTGAGATAATCAATAGAAGGTTCTCAACAATCCCTAACAAGGGAAATATGTTTTTCACTGAAAGTGCCGGAATGTAACATTTCTAAACAAAGCCGTTCTATGACAAGTCAACACAAATTATCCATTTTGTTATTAGAAGAAGGCTTGTGGAACGTGTACAAAATAAATGACTAGAATTCCATCTGTGGTCAACAGGTTTTTCAGCTCATCGTTCCTAAATTGTTCATCTCCTAATTTTTGTAATTTTTTAAAACTTTCCTTGAATAGGACATAACAGCAATTTGCAAGCAAGACTACTATCTATCAAGCACTATCTGTCTCTGCCAAAGCAAATAGCAGTAAATATATCCAAAAACTTTGCAAATAGATATAGTTCGTTTTTTCTTTCCACGATACTCTTTCCTCGATCTTGTTTATTTACAGACTGAATTGAGTGATGTGTCACACCGAAGGAATTTATCAAAGTCAGGCGGTTGAACGATGATTCGGGTGTTTACCCTTTTCTTATATCATGTTTTACAGTGTATATGTTTAACCATTCCTTTTTTGCAATTCTTTCTTTTCAGAGATTTTTGTTGATATCTTGAACTGTTAAGTTATGACCGTGGCTTTCAGTGCTAGCTATGTGGATAAAACTAGATATACGACATAAACATGGACTTGAACATACGGTAAAGTATATTCTACAGGTTTGTTATTTCTGCCAGGGCCTGTGCTGGTGACTCAAAGTGCTCATAGGGCACCAGTAATCCCCTTGCTGGGCACACCACTCAGCCCTTTCACTTAATGAGCTGGCCTGGCTACAGTGAGAAGAATTTAAAAGAGCCAAGAAGAAACAAAATCTGAACCAAAAGGCCAATTATTCCTCAGACTTGGACAGTAACTGCTCATTTCCAAGATTAGCAGCCACGGCGATGTGGCCTTTAATTCCGAACAGCAAGTCAGTACCAATATGGCTAATAAATCCAGGGCTTGGGCTCCTGCTGGTGATCAGTTGAGCTGAGATAGTCAATCTACAAGCCCTACCCAGAATTCAACACCCGACCGACACTCCCAGCCCCCTCCCCCTTGTATACTGCAGCATCCCATGCATCACTGCTACTGATACAAATAGGACACAAACAAAGCATAGAGAGAGAGAGGAGGAGATGAGAAAGAAAGAGAGGGAGATTGGAGAGAGAGAAGGAGGAGGGATGGAGATGAGAGAGAGGGCATAAATGCCCCACTACTGCAGTCACATCACATCCCATTGAAAAGCAGGCTAGGGAAACAAATGCAAAAAAATAAATTTGACCGCAGAAAAGTAGTCTAAGCGGGCCCCTGAGAAAACAGTGGACGAAGAGATAGATTATGGCCCCGTGTTTCTAGCCTCGGCTCCTTACAGTTTCCATGCTAATGTCCTTCTGGAGCTTAGACCACTTAGTCTGGCTCTGCAGTAACATCAACAGTAAACAATGTGGGGTCTTTGCCCGTATCCCATACCAAGGGAACGCAAAGGAGTCGCCGGCTTTCTAATGCACACCCACACTGAATGGGTGATCATTCAGTGTTCATAATGCCTAATAGGTACAAGAATAAGATTACAAAAAGGGGAGAGTTTAATCTTGTTTGCACAGATGTGTTATTACATTTGAGGCTAATAATGGCTTAACAAATCAGTACTAATACAGTTCCTGGTTGTGTAAATTGGGTTTAATGAAGACGTCATTCAATTACTCATAAGAGCAAGTAGCTAATTAGGTTAGCTCTTATGCCCCATGCTGTTAAGGAAGATGCATGTGTTTCATTGGTGTTGAGAGAACTTGGAGTATCGATCTGTTCATTGAAGTACATGTCTCTCAGTCTGTGTGTGGACATGACTATGCTATTGTAAGCCAGTCAACCATTAAATAGAGCTGGACATTAGTTGGCTTTTTAACAATAAAGGCACTCTATCAAAATGGCCCCTCGTCAGTCAAAGAGAAATATGCTCAGTGGTTTCAAGTCATTTGTACTCTGGTGATTTAAATCAATAAACCAATTGAAGTACAATTTGTTGGATTTGTTTGGGGGAAACATTAGGCCTATACAATACATGTAGGTAGCCCAGAAGGACAGACAAATAGGGAGCCGTGTACAATAATATCCTGGAAGTGCTATTGGAAGGGGAGAAAATATCAAAAGCATTTGCATCTTCATTTAACAGAAGCTCAATCGTGAATAAAAAATCAAACGTACAGTAATGGTAAAGTAATGTGGTTTGAAGTAGAAACCAACCAGTGAAGGGAGACAGTGAGAGGGTATAGAAGACAACACCTCCCTCCCATACAGAACAATCATTAAACAGGGTTCACTCCAGCTAAACAATCAGGCATCAGTGATCACAGACAGAGCTATTCCCAGACCGTAGCTAAACAGATGATTCGTCTGCTTGTGAATGGTTGAAAATGATACTCCCTGTCTTTAGCCGTCCCGATCTTTTGGCCGATGAGATGATTTGAGGTCTGTGGTCTTTGTTTACTCAGTCACCTGCTCTCCAGGACCACCCGCACAGTACAGCGTGCCTCAGGCTCCCTGCGGAGCCAATTGTCCACAGCATGCAGTAATTGCAGCTCTCTGCCAAGTGATTAATTGCTTCATAAGTGCCAACACCATTCCATAGTGTGCTGCGCTGTTGTCTTTTCTGCTGTTCTCTAGCGAAAGCTTGGCATCAACAAGAGCCCAGAGATGGTGAACTTTTAGAATGGCTCTAAAAAATACTGTGAAACAAGGGCACGTCTTCTGTAAATATACAAAGCGTGCAACTCGTTTCAAATGTTGTGGCAATTCAGTCTTGATGGAAGTAAGAAGCTGGTCTCTGGTCTTTGTGTGTTGCTACTGAGCAATGTGAAATAAAATAAAATTGTCACATGCGCCAAGGACGACGGGTTTAGACTTTACAGTGAAATGCTTGTTTTACGAGCCATTCCCAACGATGCAGTTAATAAATTACATGAATAGTAACACAAGAGGAATAAAATGCACAATAATGGAGCTATATAGAGGGAGTACCAGTACCAGATCAATGTGCAGAGATACAAGGTACTTGAGGTAGATATGTACATAAAGGCAGGGTAAAGTGACTAGGCATCAGGATAGATAATAATAAGAGTAAAATAGAGAACAGAGTAACAGCAGCAAATGATGAGTGAAATAGTGTGTGTGTATGTATGAGTGTGTGTATGTGTGTTTGTGTTATGCATGTGTATGTTATGTGTGTACGTATGTGCGTATGTGAATGTGTGTGGGTATTGTGTGAGAGTTGTGTGTATAGTGTGTATATATAGTCTTGTGAGTGTGCAAAGAGTCAGCACAAGATAGGACCAGTACAGATAGTCTGGGTAAACATTTTATTAACTATATAGTAGTCTTATGGCTTGGGGGTAGAAGCTGTCTCTGAGCCTCTTGGTAAGAGAGCCGCTCCGGTACCATTTGCCAGACAATAGCAGAGTGAACAGTCTATGGGGTTTGGTGGCTGGAGTCTTTGGCAATGATAGAGGTCCTGGATGGCATGGAGTTCAGCCCCAGTGATGTACTGGGCTGTCCGCACCACCCTGTGTGGGACTTTGCGGTCGAGGTCGGTGCATTTGCCATACAAACCAGTAATGTAGCCAGTGAAGATGCCCTTATTGGTGCAGCTGTAGAACCTTTTGAGGATATAAAGGCCCATTCCAAATCTCGACAACACTTAACAGAGGTGTGTGCTGGCACATACTGTGTCATTGAAGTGGTCTCATCCTTTCACAATTAAGTTTTGGGGTTAAAGGTCAGATATTAATTCCTTTTAGTCTAAGATGTTGGGGGGATATATGGTATTGTTTTAAGATGGTCATACTATGTACTATTTCGATATTTGATTGGAAATGTAGGTGTCCCAAGAAAAATAGTATTTGATAAAAAAACATAGAAACTGAATAACACATTCATAAAAAAATAATCATAAGAAACAAGGTTTTGAAGTGTTTGTCATAAATCTAGGAGATATAAAAAGAAATCTGGAAATACATATATACAATGTGTATTTTTTACACAGAAATAAATAAAGGGGGTAGGCACTAAGCTACCTTCATACTTCCATTTGTTTTATCAAACCGGTGCCGTTTACCGTCAGGCAAGTCGCGTGACACGTGGGGTTTGTGAGCAAAGCGGAGAATACCATAGTGTTCGTGAGAGTCTCCCCTTTCCATAGTTTGTAGGTCGAAACCGTTTGGACGCACGCTACAGATGTTTTCGCGAGAAGACCGGTTTTCGGAATGTCTCATGGTCGGACAAACACTGCTCTGGCTCTGCCTGTCACCACAGATGTCTCATGGTCGGACAAACACCACTCTGGCTCTGCCTGTCACCACAGATGTCTCATGGTCTGACAAACACCTCTCTGGCTCTGCCTGTCACCACAGATGTCTCATGGTCTGACAAACACCGGTCTGGCTCTGCCAGTCACCACAGATGTCTCTTGGTCTGACAAACACCGCTCTGGCTCTGCCTGTCACCGCAGATGTCTCGTGGTCTGACAAACACCGCTCTGGCTCTGCCTGTCACCACAGATGTCTCATGGTCGGACAAACACCGCTCTGGCTCTGCCTGTCACCACAGATGTCTCATGGTCTGACAAACACCACTCTGGCTCTGCCTGTCACCACAGATGTCTCATGGTCTGACAAACACCTCTCTGGCTCTGCCTGTCACCACAGATGTCTCATGGTCTGACAAACACCGGTCTGGCTCTGCCAGTCACCACAGATGTCTCTTGGTCTGACAAACACCGCTCTGGCTCTGCCTGTCACCACAGATGTCTCGTGGTCTGACAAACACCGGTCTGGCTCTGCCTGTCACCACAGATGTCTCATGGTCTGACAAACACCTCTCTGGCTCTGCCTGTCACCTCAGATGTCTCATGGTCTGACAAACACCTCTCTGGCTCTGCCTGTCACCGCAGATGTCTCGTGGTCTGACAAACACCTCTCTGGCTCTGCCTGTCACCACAGATGTCTCATGGTCTGACAAACACCGCTCTGGCTCTGCCTGTCACCGCAGATGTCTCGTGGTCTGACAAACAACGCTCTGGCTCTACCTGTCACCACAGATGTCTCGTGGTCTGACAAACACCGGTCTGGCTCTGCCTGTCACCACAGATGTCTCGTGGTCTGACAAACACCGCTCTGGCTCTGCCTATCACCGCAGATGTCTCGTGGTCTGACAAACACCGCTCTGGCTCTGCCTGTCACCGCAGATGTCTCGTGGTCTGACAAACACCGGTCTGGCTCTGCCTGTCACCGCAGATGTCTCGTGGTCTGACAAACACCGCTCTGGCTCTGCCTGTCACCTCAGATGTCTCGTGGTCTGACAAACACCGGTCTGGCTCTGCCTGTCACCACAGATGTCTCGTGGTCTGACAAACACCGCTCTGGCTCTGCCTATCACCACAGATGTCTCGTGGTCTGACAAACACCGGTCTGGCTCTGCCTGTCACCACAGATGTCTCGTGGTCTGACAAACACCGCTCTGGCTCTGCCTGTCACCACAGATGTCTCGTGGTCTGACAAACACCGCTCTGGCTCTGCCTATCACCGCAGATGTCTCGTGGTCTGACAAACACCGCTCTGGCTCTGCCTGTCACCGCAGATGTCTCGTGGTCTGACAAACACCGCTCTGGCTCTGCCTGTCACCGCAGATGTCTCGTGGTCTGACAAACACCGCTCTGGCTCTGCCTGTCACCGCAGATGTCTCGTGGTCTGACAAACACCGCTCTGGCTCTGCCTATCACCGCAGATGTCTCGTGGTCTGACAAACACCGCTCTGGCTCTGCCTGTCACCGCAGATGTCTCGTGGTCTGACAAACACCGCTCTGGCTCTGCCTGTCACCGCAGATGTCTCGTGGTCTGACAAACACCGCTCTGGCTCTGCCTGTCACCGCAGATGTCTCGTGGTCTGACAAACACCGCTCTGGCTCTGCCTGTCACCGCAGATGTCTCGTGGTCTGACAAACACCGCTCTGGCTCTGCCTGTCACCGCAGATGTCTCGTGGTCTGACAAACACCGCTCTGGCTCTGCCTGTCACCGCAGATGTCTTGTGGTCTGACAAACACCGCTCTGGCTCTGTCTGTCACCGCAGATGCGGTAGTGCGGTGGATTGAGACACATCCAATGCAAAAAAAACAGATATCTCTAGCTTAAATTGACAGATTTTGATGGGGATTTTTTGTTATGTATTTTAGACTGACGCACTGGTGCGTCAATCGACTCTCAGGGGTTAATTAACTGAATACATTCAAGATAGTATTCATAGTCAAGTTTATATTCATATAATCAGACCTTTATTGATTGATTCAATCTTCTGCACTGCCAAATTCCTCTCTGGCACCCTGTACCGTTTTCTCTGAAGGTTGTAATAGAGTTGAATAACTGACACTTATCGTAAGGGTAAGGATAGTTACTAAGATTCATTCTGTCACTTTAAGCAGAGCATCGCCTTCAGAAAACGAATTGGACTGCCTGTCAGGCCAGTGGATCTGAACAGAGCTGAACAGGGCTTTGTACATTCATCTGGCTGCCTAAGCTGTCTAGACTTATGTTTGACCTTGGAGGGTTTAATGTCCTTTAAGCAAGTTTGGCTCTTCCTCTATCCTTCCATGTGTTTGGCTGGCAGAAATATGCCACTTCAAATCATTCTATGCTTTCAATAAAACAACGTATCAATGATCAACAACATTGTGTGATAAGGTTCATGCAATAAAAATGAAACTTTCTGCTACTATTGCTATTGTTACTTCTACTGCTGTACAACCATACATTGTAAACTTCAGAGAAATTGTGTTTTTTATTAAGTTGGCAGAGGATTGACAATATAATGACTTTGTGGCAATCTTTTTTGTCAACGTGCATTAAATGGGCTGGCAAGTATGACAGTATGATTCATACTTGACTCATTCCAAGCTAGTATTCTGCCAAAGATTATACATAAAAGCTGTACATACATGTAGATGAACTTAATCAATAGCTGTATAGATGGGGAATACGCAATGTGTACTAATGCATAATATGTCCTTCGCTTATGCTGTAGTAAGTCTGGGTCTGCTTGGGTTCCGAATGATTTCATTTGGTTGGGATTAAGCTGCTTCTCCCAACAGTCAGAGATTTAATCTGTGAGTTCAACCTCGGTGCCCGAATGGAATCAGATGATGGCCAGCCAGGGATTACAGGAACAGATGAGGAAATCAGACTCCAGAAATGACCCATATCCCAACGGACATATTTGTATCATGACTATGCACTAAAACATACAGATGTGCAGACTGTTTACATTTGTCTGATTTCACACTCAGTACATTTCACCATCAAAGGAATTTATTTGTGTTGCTAGAATTATCAGACTGTACTGTGCCCTCCCCCGACAATCCATCTGGAGCCTATGGCTAGCAACTGACCTGGATTATCAACAGACAAATTGAATGCCGGCGTTTTGGCAGTACTCTTGCATCCTATTATTAACTTAACATAACTTTTATGGGATCAAAATTCAATGTACCAGATTGTGCAGAGTCATGGTTCATACTTGAGTTGCGTCATTCATGTTAAACTTGTGATACCCACAATTAAGATTGGTTTGAATGTAATTTAATCTCTTAAATCCTGGTAGTCTAAACACTAAAACTTAAATAGGATTGAACCGCCCTTCCACAGTTTCAAATTGTAGTATTTTCCTTCTCTAAGTATTTAGTAGAATTACCAGTAGAATCCATACATTTACATCCGGTTTATCCCCCACAAGAATAAATGAATATTGTGTTTTATTGTATGTTTGTATGTGTTACTGTAACCCAATGCGATAGTTTTTTGTGTGTGTGTTGCAGTGTGGAGCTGGACTTCAAGCAGCAGGAGGACAAATTACAGCCCCTGATTAAGAGACTGTGCCCCTTGGACGACCCTCAATACCCTGCTCTGCCTTACCCCCACGAGGTGTTCACCTCAACCCCCAAACGCAAGTCCAAGACAGAGTCCAAAAAGCATGGTCGCTGGAAACTCTGGTTCCTATAATTTAGGGAACACTTTGGATTTTGGAATGGCCTTTTGGATCAGTTTTTACCCATTTACTATCTTCTCTCAAAGGGATTTATCAGAACATATTTTTTGCTCCAGAGGACAGATAACCAGATACCAATAAACCATCTACAGTATATCAGGATTCTGAGTTGGAACTGCACTAGAAATCAATGGGGGGGATATATATATATTTTCTCATGGAGGTTTAGAGTCTGCCAAGACTCCAGTTTCTGGCTCAAACACCAGAGAAGATCAACTTATACTCTGGCTAGAGGTTAGCAAAACAACAAGGTGAGACTGGATATATTTAGGTCATCTTGAGATGTAGCCTACAATATGAAGACGGATGTTATTTATTTACTGGGCAAATGCTTCTTTCACTTTTTTATTTATGAATTCCAATGGCACACCTTTTTGGTCTCTTTCCCCAGAGACCTCTGCTTGAGTAGAAGAGGAATCACCATGTGGAAGGCCTGTTTCTCTACAAAGCTACTTTAACCGTACATCAGCCTGTCGGCAAAGCACAAACATTTGGAGACTGAGATGGAAGAAGAAGTTATATACAGTACATTACAGTATATTAGTGAACCAACTCTACATGAACCCGTCTTGCCCCTTCTCTCCAGTCTTGAGAGAACCCTATCTCTGTCTCCCAGTCTCTCTCTCTCCCTGTCTCTCTATCCCCTCTCACTCTCTCCCCTCTCTCTCTGTCTTTCTTTCCCCCCTCTCTCTCTCTCCTTCTCTTCCATCTCTCTCTCTCGCTCACTCTGTCTCTCTCCCATCTCTCTCGCTCTCTCTCTCTTCCATCTCTCTCTCCCTCATTCTCTCTCTCTCTCTCTGTCTCTCTCTCTGTCTGCACACAGACACACACTTCAGGAGTTTGTTAAGAATGATTGAGGTATCTGAGATCCTAGACTGCGTTGTCTTTTAGAAACAGGATGTAATCCAAGTTATAGTTCTCCTCGAAGCTGTTCTAATCCCTCAGTGTTCAGAAATAGAAAAAATTGACTTATTTTTAACATATTAAAGTTTATTGATAAGTTTTATTACTGTGTTGTTCAACCCGCAGCAGACTTTTTTTTAAAATGACCTTAAAATGCTTTTCTTAAATATCAGTTGAAAAGGTAAGCATATTTTGCAACTTCTTTATCATGTCACACGCATAAAGCTTTCCGTGTCTTTAACTTACGTACTGGCTAACATCGCACTAACTTATTCTCACCCACAGCAAGGAAATGTACTGTAAAGACATGATGAAACTCATCACTATTCTCTCTGCGATATGTATTTCACATTCTCACACACTTGGCTTAATTGATCCTCATCACAGACCACATGGTCATTCACATGATGCTATAATTCTGCAATTGATCAGCACCAAACGCCTTTGATTACCATCTCCTATATGATTACGTTAGGGGTGAAATCAACTCACCACCCAGGAGAAGCAATCCATGCACTGAACTTGCAATCTTTATATTTCTAGACCAGTGATAAATAGTAACTTTGGTAGCAGAGAGATTCAGTTGATGTAGTCACTAAAACTATACACTTACTGCACCATTAGTTTATGGACAATCATTTCAATCTCACATTAAAAATGTCACACAGACATCATGTGATTCAATCACACATCTGTTCTTGTCGACTGGGTTACCAAGTCTTTCATTATTTGGCTGTAGCATACTGAAAGACAGACACATAGTGATACCTTAAGGAAGTGCAATTCATTGATCATGTGCAATATTATGCATTTTGTACTGTTTTTACCTCACACAAAATGCATTTTCAATAAAAACCAATATAATTATGAGAGGTGTGCTGAAATGATTATGTGGTATACTGTGTGAATTGCAGGGCAGCGACAGTTTGATACAAAGCAATGTTGATGGAATATAAAAAGTTGGACTCCATCTGAGAACCGGTAGGTACATCAACATGGTACAGTACATGTCTTAATCTACTCTCTCTTCCCTGTCTTGGGGAGAAAGACTTGTAGCATGACCAGGGCTCAGCTGCAGTGTAGGATTGTGTAGAGTTCTGCCCAGTCACTCTCAGAACTCTTTCGCCCTCTCTTTCTCTAAATGTGATTGGCCCACTCTCTGGCAGGGACACTACTGGTGTGCCCTGAGGTTTGACAGTTTCCAGCCTGCCACCTGCTGCCAAGATACTGTCTGCTTGGACACCTGAATGCAAGGGTGTAATTTCCCTCTCTCTACCTCCCTCCCTATATTGCTTCATCCCTCACTTCCGGCTTGTGGAGCTAAGATCCCGAGCTGCAGTGAAACCATGGTTACTATGGTGAAACAGGTTGGATAATTGACGCAAGCTCAGTGGCTCAGCTCCCTAAGGAGCTGAGTGGTTCAGGTCCCTAAGGATATTTATAGTGTATGAGTTTAACTGTGCTTTTGTACGTGTCAACTGTCCAGGAAGAATTTGATGGAATAGAAAATCTCCCTTTATAGAACAATGTAAGGGCCTTCTCATTACCCACATCCCCATGGTGGTTAAAGCCAGGCGATGATGGCGTTTCTATCCATACTTACTCTATCCACTATTGGGATATTTAGTCATAAAAGCTACTTGACAAGCGAGCCCTCTAAAACTGCATACTGATGTTTCAAGTTGAAATGTGAGGCAATGCTGAGGCATGTAGCCTACTGCAGTTTACCACATCAGTGAAGGATTTGCTATGGCATCAGCCAGGTACTTTCATGTTAAGTGTGCTGTGCACATCACAGGACCATCCACTTTCAATCCCTTTTACCAACCCGACCCAGTACTGTGGCCACTACTACAGACAGATAACCATAAAAGAAGTCAGTGAACAACCATCATTTTTTTGGACCATTTGAGACCCCATACAAAAGCATGGCTGGTAAGACCATGTGGTTTATCTACTGTAAGCCAGCCAACATGACACTTCATGAATGAGGGTTCCTTCTCAAGCATAGAATCCTTTAAACCATGATTCAAATAACTGCTGGCAGGTTTAAGATGTACTTTGGGTAGAGTTGGAGTTCCACAATGAAGCTTACAAGGTAAACTGTTTTACAATTCAATACCTATCACAGAAACCACCACTGTCACCTAAGCATCAATGTTTTAAGATTTCTATATACCGTATACAGATGTAGGATCTTCATTTGATCACTATTTTTGTTGCTGAGAATTTTTGTGCACAGCAGGAAATGGAAAGTTGAAAGAATTCTAAAGTTTGTAATTTCCACTTTAAATGTCAGACTTGATTCACCCGAAAGAAAATTGTATCAACTTCATAAAAAATGTATTCCACATAATAATTCACATTTCCTGTTGCTTGCAGGATTATTTTACTGCTGAAGGAAACTGGCTCAAATGAAGATCCTACATCTGTATGTCTTTTATGTTAGTATGTCGATTGGGATGTACATTTTCCACAACCATAAAGTTGTGTTGTTAGGTCATAAACAACTGGCATATAAAGCATTTAGCTGTGATGGCTTAGTTGATAGCTTTACATCACGTGTCAAGCTCATTCTGCGGAGGGCCGAGTGTCTGCGGGTTTTCGCTACTCCCTTGTACTTGATTGATTAATTAAGGTCACTAATTAGTAAGGAACTCCCCTCACCTGGTTGTCTAGGTCTTAATTGAAAGAAGAAAAAAAACCTGCAGTTACTCGGCCCTCCATGGAATGAGTTTGACCGCCGTGCTCTACATCATTCTCTTGGTTATTCCTAGTCAAATAGATCATCAAACTAAAACGCACTAGGCAGTGTTGGAAGTGGGTAGGCCCTCGCCAGAACCCAATTTTCAACTAGTTTGAGTAATATTTACAATAATTATGTAGTGTTTGCCACAGCAAGAGAAAATATAATAGTCAAGCATAATGATATATACTGTATATACAGCCAATACAATGATGAAAGGTGTGCTGAAATTATTCTATGGTATACTATGTGAATTGCAGAGCAGCGACAGTTTGATACAACACCATGTTGAAGGAACATATGCTGTGTAAGTAACCAAACGATAGTGATCTATATCAGCGTTGACTCTGTGATGTGAGTCAGGTCTGTGAGATCAGTGCTCTCTGAGTGGCATCCCGGATGCTCTTCAGGAAGGGCAGTGGGCTGGAGCCTCCGGTGCCGGTTTCATCCAATGCTGAGCCTACGCCGTTGAGTGGACAGCGCATGGCACGGGCCCGGTGACCAGGTACAGTGATGTACCGGGTCACGGCAGAGAGGTGATAACTCCGCAGGTTCACCAGGGCAGACACACAGGAGTCATAATTGACGCAGAGAGAAGGGCTGGAGCAGGAGAGGATAAAGTCACGTAGAGGGGGACAGCCAGACAGAGTCTCTATCAGCTGGCGGTGGGAGGGGAGCATGTACTCCCGCATGCGCTTCAGGAAAGATGCTGTACATGGAGAGATGGAGAGGGGGAACAATTGAGGAAAAATGAGGAGAGGGGAAAGGTGCGATCAGAGGGGAGATACACTTTGATTAGAACCTGCCTTGGAATATCTAATAAAAGGGAAGAGAGACTGCAGATTCTTTCAAACAACACTATCATAAGATCTGCAAAAAATGGAGAATCAACTACCCACTCAACAGTGCATAGTTGAAAAGCTCAATGAATAGTGCCGGATCAATGCTTTTATAGAGAAAATACATACAACCCCTTTCTGTTTACGTGGCAGTCAGCAGATAGTGTGTAAAAGGTCATTCGTTGTCTAGGTAAACTTAAGATAGCACAAGGTTGATATCCCGAGGGCTCAACCGTCTAACTGCGTTCACATCAACAAACACTCTATTGTACTCCTTTCTGCAAGGTTCCATATATGTGACTTTCTGTAGATAGTAAACCTACAGGATTTCACATGCTGCGGTTGCACACAAATACCTCTAAGCTGTAAACCCAGTCTTATGACGAAGTCACACCAAGACAAGTGTGTATCAGATTAGGAAAAACACTGGCATATAATAAGAGACTATTCTTTAATTAAGCAATAAATCATGGGATAGCATGACTAATTATGTCATTTTCCACGACAAACCCAAATTGAAATATTACTGGAAATTCACTTGGAATTGTATTCAGAAACAGAGCCTTATGGGTTCAGAATGGGGTTATACCTGCATGGTCATCATGACAGATGCCCAGTAGCGCATCAAAGCACTGAATGGAGGAACTCTGGGCAGCACTTCCTCCTGACAGCATCATCGGCTCCTCAACTATACCCTCATACAACAGCCCTCCTGGAAGCATGGGGTTATCTCTCCATCTACGAAAGCACAATACAGGGTTATGCATGAAACTATTACAGCACAGAATGGGGTACATAATGTAGGGAGAATGTATAAAATCAGTTTTATTTTTAGCCAAATTCTGTTTTTTCCATTTTGTTTTTCCACGTTTCAGAATTTTTTCATTTTTTTTCAGGTTTTCTCTCTCAAAATCACACTTTTTTAATAGAAAAACAACACAATTGTATGTTTTAAGTCCACAACAATGCATAAACCACATCAGGAGACCACTTTTGAGAAAAATCATTTTTGGGTGTAGAATATACATTGAGCGTACAAAACATTAGGGAAACCTGCTCTTTCCATGACATCGACTGACCAGGTGAATCCAGGTGAAAACTATGATCCTTTGTTGATGTCACCTTAAATACACGTCATTCAAAGCCTTGAGACGTGGATTGTGTATGTGTCCCATTCAGAGGGTGAATGGACAAGACAAAAGATGTAACTGCCTTTGAACGGGGTGTGGTAGTAGGTGCCAGGAGCACCGTTTTGAGTGTGTCAAGAACTGCAACGTTGCTGGGTTTTTTACGCTCAACAGTTTCCCGTGTGCATCAAGAATGGTCCACCACCCAAAGGACATCCAGCCAACTTGACACAACTGTGGGAAGCATTGGAGTAAACATGGGCCAGCATCCCTGTGGAACGTTTTTGTCACATTGTAGTCCATGCTCTGACGAATTGAGGCTGTTCTTAGGTGTCCCTAATGTTTTGTATGCTCAGCATAGATGCTCTTTCATTCAAGTGTGCACCAACAAGAGACTTGTTTGAATAGCAGTGTTTCTGTAGCACACATGTGATTTCAGAGTTTGCTAATCAAATCATCACTGGATTACAGCAAATAATGATATAATTCTGTAATTAACATTTAATTGAAAAGGCATTTTGAAAAGCCTTTCCATCTACCAAAAGATGGTTAGCATTAGCATCTTAGCTAACTGCTAAATAAAGTGCTACAAACGTACACACAGACAGGGGCATTCCCACATTGCCTCTTCAGAAAGTTGAAAATATAAATCACTGATGCGTTTTGTTAATGTCTTATGATTAACTTGGGCAAATTAATCAAATGTCTTATAAGTTGAATACATTTAGTTGATAATTAAATGGCTTGGATATGTATGGATTGCATCATACATTACCCTGAGAAGAAGATTCTCAGAGTTCCATGGAATGCAGTGGGGTCCACATGCCCTGAAAACAGAAATATTTCAATGTTCCAATAACTTGCACAATATATATATGATTACCTCCACTGTGTACCGAACCGGTTTGGCTGAGGACCCGAGTTTTAGGAATGAAACGGACAACGAGAACGGATTGTGGACTGTGAACTGGTTGCTGAATTCCCCCCTTTCCCACAGTGTGCAAATTTCCCTTATAAATACCCCATTTGAATTCTAGTTGTGCTTTGTGTGCGTGTTTGGTTATTGAACATGGTGATGTGGAAACCCCACTCCCTTGAGCCTACTACATGTGGTGGAGAATGCGGGCAAAGCAAACCATGAACTAAAATAGCGGCAGTAGTTTTACGGCAAAAAAGAGCTTCTGAATAACAGGACAGCGATGACTCACCTCGGATTAGACAAAGATTTTTTCTACAACAAGACGACGCACAAGACATTCTCCAAACACCCCACAGGACCGACATAGCCGTTATTTGCAAGAGGAAGTGATGCAGGTACAGAGGACAAAGAGCCGGATGCCTGGTCAGGACCCTGAGAAGGAGACTGGGAAAGCTGCCATTACCGTCAATACTACTCGCCAACTTGCAATCATTGGACAATGAAATAGATGAGGTACAATCATGAACATCAAAAACTGTAATATCCTATGTTTCACGGAATCGTGGCTGAATGACAACATGGAGGGAGGGGGGGTCTGTGCATATTTGTAACAGCGGGTGCATGAAATGAAAGGAAGTCTCTAGATTTTTCTGGCCTGAAGTAGAGTATATTGTGATAAATTGCAGGCCACACTACTTGCCTAGAGTTTTCAGCTATACTTTTCGTGGCTGTTTATTTACCACCACAGACAGATGCTGGCACTAAGACTGCACTCAGTCTGCTGTATAATGAAATAAGCAAACAGGAAACCACTCACCCAGAGGGGGCGCCCCTAGTGGACGGAGACATTAATGCAGGGAAACTTAAATCAGTTTTACCTCATCTATCAACATGTCAAATGCGCAACCAGAGGGAAAACAATTCTAGATCACCTGTACTCCACACACAGAGACATGTACAAAGCTCTCCCTCGCCCTCCATTTGGTAAATCCGACCACAACTCTATCCTCCTGATTCCTGCTTACAAGCAAAATTAAAGCAGGAAGCACCAGTGACTCGGTCTATAAAAAAGTGGTCGGACGAAGCAGATGCTAAACTACAGGACTGTTTTTCTATCACAGACTGGAACATGTTCTGGGATTCTTCCGATGGCATTGAGGAGTACACCACATCAGTCACTGGCTTTACCAATAAGAGCATCGAGGACGTCGTCCCCACAGTGACTGTACGTACATACCCCAACCAGAAGCCATGGATTACAGGCAACATTGGCACTGAGCTAAAGGGTAGAGCTGCCTCTTTCAAGGTGCGGGACTCTAACCCAGAAGCTTACAAGAAATCCTGCTATGCCCTGCGACAAACCATCAAACAGGCAAAGCATCAATACAGGGCTAAGATTGGATCATACTACACCGGTTCCGATGCTCGTCTTATGTGGCAGGGCTTGCAAACTATTACAGACTACAAAGGGAAGCACAGCTGCGAGTTGCCCAGTGACACGAGCCTACCTGGCGAGCTAAATCACTTCTATGCTTGCATCGAGGCAAGCAACACTGAGGCATGCATGAGAGCATCAGCTGTTCCGGACGACTGTGTGATCACGCTCTCCGTAGCCGACGTGAGTAAGTCCTTTAAACAGGTCAACATACACAAGGCTGCAGGGCCAGACGGATTACCAGGACATGTGCTCTGGGCATGTGCTGACCAACTGGCAAGTGTCTTCACTGACATTTTCAACATGTCCCTGATTGAGTCTGTACATGTTTCAAGCAGACCACCATAGTCCCTGTGCCCAAGAACACAAAGGCAACCTGCCAAAATGACTACAGGCCCGTAGCACACATCTGTAGCCATGAAGTGCTTTGAAAGGTTGGTAATGGCTCAAATCAATACCATTATCTCAGAAACCCTAGACCTACTCAAATTTTCATACAGCCCAAACAGATCCACAGATGATGCAATCTCTATTGCACTCCACACTGAACTTTCACACCTGGACAAAAGGAACACTTATGTGAGGATACTATTCATTGACTACAGTTCAGCTTTCAACACCATAGTACCCTCAAAGCTCATCACTAAGCTAAGAATCCTGGGACTAAACACCTCCCTCTGGAACTGGATCCTAGACATCCTGATGGGCCGCCCCCAGATGGTGAGGGTAGGTAGCAACACATCTGCCACGCTGATCCTCAACACTGGAGCTCCACAGGGGTGCGTGCTCAGTCCCCTCCTGTACTCGCTGTTACCCATGACTGCATGGCCAGGCACGACTCCAACACCATCATTAAGACGACACAACAGTGGTAGGCCTGATCACAGACAACGACGAGACAGCCTATAGGGAGGAGGTCAGAGAACTGGCCATGTGGTGCCAGAATAACAAGCTATCCCTTAACGTAACCAAGACTAAGGAGATGATTGTGGATGACAGGAAAAGGAGGACTGAGCACGCCACCATTCTCATCAACATGGCTGTAGTGGAGCAACTTGAGCGCTTCAAGTCCACATCAACAACAAACTAAAATGGCAGTCGTGAAGAGGGCACGACAATGCCTATTCCCCCTAAGGGAACTAAAAAGATTTGGCATGGTTGCATCGCTGCCTGGTACAGCAATTGCTCGGCCTCTGACCACAAGGCACTACAGAGAGTGCCTGCCATCCGGGACCTCTACACCAGGTGGTGTCAGAGGAAGGCCCTAAAAATTGTTAAAGACCCCAGCCACCCCAGTCATAGACTGTTCTCTCTACTACCGCATGGCAAGCGGTACCGGAGTGACAAAAAGGATTCTCAACAGTTTTTACCCCCAAGACATAAGACTCCTGAACAGGTAGTCAAACGGCTACCCAGACTATTAGCATTGTTTTTACGCTGCTGCTACTCTCTGTTTATCATATATGCATAGTCAATTTAACTATACATTCATGTACATACTACCTCAATTGGGCCACCCAACCAGTGCTCCCACACATTGGCTAACCGGGCTATCTGCATTGTGTCCCGCCACCCACCAACCTCTCTTTTACACTACTGCTACTCTCTGTTCATCATATATGAATAGTCACTTTAACCATATCTACATCAAATCAAATCTACATACTACATCAATCAGCCTGACTAACTAACCAGTGTCTGTATGTAGCCTCACTACTTTTATAGCCTCGCTACTGTATATAGCCTGTCTTTTTACTAGGCAAGTCAGTTAATGGCCTGTTCAGGGGCAGAACGACAGATTTGTACCTTGTCAGCTCAGGGATTTGAACTTGCAACCTTCCGGTTACTAGGCTTGTTACTACGCTTTAACCACTAGGCTACCCTGCCGCCCTGTTGTTCATCTAACATTTGTTTTGCACTATTGGTTAGAGCCTGTATGTAAGCATTTCACTGTAAGGTCTACCTACACCTGTTGTATTCAGCGCACGTGACAAATAAACTTTGATTTGATTTTTTTATTTGATTTGAACCAAGCTCAATAACTAAACAGACATGGAGCACAATGGAAGCATCGGGGGCTGCTGGAGGAACAAGAGCTGGCTAACTACTGAAACACTGACGCTCACTCCCATTGAGTAAGTGGTCATAGATACATTTCTACGCTCTCTCCCGTTCGAAGCTAAAAGGTTAGCAAGCTAAGCTAACCCGCAGAGCGCAGATCAGCTGGTGGAACTGGCAGAAGGTCAACAGATGGCTTTCAAGTTTCTGTGCAGTGGACAACCATGGAAGGCTGAACTCTCCACTCGCCCGAAGGAGCCGAAAAGGGCGGAGGACCATGCCGGGACCCCAGCCAAGGATGGGAGGACACCAACAGCCAGCTCCCAGAGACAACGCCCCTTTCTGAACCTGGACAGCAGGAAATGCTATGAGTGTGGTGAGCGGGGACACATCGCCTGGAACTGTCCAAACCGCAATGTCCCGATGCCTTTGGCCTCAGCCAGTGAGGTAGCCACTGGACGTCCCTGGGGCTTGCTGATGGAATGCTGGGCTGAGGAGAGTGGTCCTTCCCCTGTCACCCCGGTAAGAGCCAACGGAAAGGACACCACTGCACTTTCGGACACCGGGAGTATGGTGACCCTGATCTGACCTGACTTTGCCAAGTCCCCGAACCTGACTGACACCGTGGCTATCACGTGCATACACGGTGAGACCAAGGACTACCCTGCCACACTCCTCCACCTACAGACCACAAAGGTACATCACACAAGGCCAGTGGGAGTCATCCCGAACCTGCCTGTGCCGGTCCTTATCGGGAGGTATTTCCCGATGTTCCACCAACTGTCGACCAGTATGTTCAGAGACGTGAGGAATGGAGAGAACCAGAAGGGAGGAGGAAGCCAGAGAGGTGGGAGGGACAACAGAAGGAGGGATGCCCGGATGTGTGGATTCCAGAGGGTGGACTACCAGGAGTCAACAGAACCCCTCTCAAAGGGTGGCTGGGGTGAAGCAAGACTGGAGGCAGGTGTGGCGACTGGAAGACCTGTTCCCGATGGACCATGAGGTGGCGCCACAGTCTGCCTCTCTAGTGGGCCAGTTCAGCACATCCCAATTGGAGGATCCCAACCTGGCCAGTGCTCTCCAGCAGGTAACTGTGGTGGATGGAAAGGCCATTGAGGGGGTAAGTCAGATCACCTACCCCCATTGTTCTATAAAGAAGAAATTGCTGTATCAGGTGGTGAAGAATAATGACGAATTCATGGAGTTGTTGTTGGTGCCCAGTCCCTTTGTACAATCTGCCCTGCAGTTGGCGCACTCCCACCTTCTTGGGGCTCACCTAGGGGTGGAGAAGACCTTAGACCGGATCAAGGCAATATTTTACTGGCCAGGTGTGAAGAGAGCAGTGGAGGATTACTGCCGCAGTGGCCCGGAGTGCCAGCAGGTGGCACACTTTTGCAGCCCCTTAATTCCCCTTCCCATTATTTCAGTCCCTTTCAGCAGGATTGCAATGGGCCTTGTGGGATCTCTACCAAAGAGTAACCGAGGGCACCAATACATCCTGGTGATTCTGGATTATGCCACCAGGTACCCAGAAGCCATTCACCTCTGCACCATGGCCACCAAGGGAATCGCACATGAGCTAGTCATGCTGTTCTCCCGAGTAGGCATCCCTGACGAGATATTGTATAAGGACTACCTAGGATAGGATAAAGTAATCCTTCTCACCCCCCCCCCCCCTTAAAAGATTTAGATGCACTATTGTAAAGTGGCTGTTCCACTGGATGTCATAAGGTGAATGCACCAATTTGTAAGTCGCTCTGGATAAGAGCGTCTGCTAAATGACTTAAATGTAATATAAATGTATATTAACTGACCAGGGAACCCCATTCATGTCGCAAATCATGAAGGACCTCTGCAAACTAATGAAAATAACCCAGTTGCGCATCTCAGTGTATCACCCACAGAACGATGGAAAGATTCAATCGGACCCTGAGCAGATGCTAAAGAAGGTGATGGAGGCGGATGGAAAGATTTGGGACCAGCTGCTACCCTGCCTGATGTTCTTGATCTGAGAAGAGCCCCAAGCTTCAACAGGGTTTTCTCCCATTGAACCCCTGTATGGGAGACAACCTCGAGGACTGCTGGACATGGCTAAAGAAGCAACCGTCGCCCCATCAAAGCATGGTGGACCAAGCCCGGATGGCAACCCTGGGGCCCCTGGTACAGGAACACATGCTGGAAGCCCAACCGTGGGTGTACAATAGAGGGGCACAACAAAGAGACTTCCAGCCAGGAGCCAAAGTGTTGCTGTTGGCCCCCACCTCAGAATGTACGTTTTGGGCCTTGAGAAGGTGGGTGAAGTCAACTATAGGGTCAGACAGCCGGGACGTAGGCATCTGACACAGATTTACCATGTGAATTTATTAAAGAAATGGAATGCACGTGATGTACTCTACTCTATTTCCCCAAAGAAGGCTACCACAGAGACAAAGCCTGCGAAGATGCCACTGGGGGAGCAGCTGAGCCAAGCACAGCAGCAGGAGCTGACAGAGTTTGTTGGCTGGAACCAGGATGTGTTCTTCAGTTAACAAGGACACACCAGGACACACCAATCTGGTACAGCACAGCATCATCACCGAACCCGGGAACAAGGTGAAGTTGAGAGCCTACCCCATATCGGAAGCAAGGAGCAAGGCCATCAGGACTAAGGTAAAACAATGCTGGAAGCTGATATTATCGAAGAGTCGAAAAGTGAGTGGTGCTGCTCCATAGTGTTGGTGCCGAAGCCAGACGGCACCTTTCGCTTCTCTAATGATTTTAGAAAGGTAAATTAAATCTCAAAGTTCGACGCCTACCCCATGCCCTGAATTGATGAACTAATCGAACGGCTAGGGACCACCCGATTTATCAGCACACTCAACCTGGCGAAGGGTTATTGGTAGGTGCCCTTAGCTCCCGAGGTGCAGGTGAAAACTGCTTTCACCACCCCTGATGGGCTGTTCCACTACAAGAAGCTGCCCTTTGGGTTGCACAGGGCCCCAGCCACCTTCCAAAGGATGATGGACTGGATTCTCCGTCTCCATCGTGAGTACGTAGCGGCCTACCTCGATGATATTGTGATCCATGGAAGCGAGTGGGAGACACATCTAAACCAGGTGAGCATGGTATTGCAGGCCTTACGGGGGAAGGGCTAACAGCTAATCCAAGGAAATGTCGGCTCGGCCTGCGGGAGGCTGAGTACCTGGGGTAAACAATCGGGAGGGGATGT
Organism: Oncorhynchus keta; assembly: GCF_023373465.1. Classification (NCBI taxonomy): domain Eukaryota; kingdom Metazoa; phylum Chordata; class Actinopteri; order Salmoniformes; family Salmonidae; genus Oncorhynchus; species Oncorhynchus keta. Next base: position 18,312,170 of record NC_068456.1, read on the forward strand.
GTCAAACCCCAGGTGAAGAAAGTGGAGGGGATTCGGGACTGGCCCTGCCCCCTCACCAAGAAGCAGGTACACACGTTTGTGGGATTGACTAGTTACTACTAGATAATTATTTTCCACTTTGCCTCCCTAGCCAGCCCCCTGACAGATCTGACCAGGAGACATCTGCCCGCCCAAGTGACGTAGACCGGGGAGATGGAGAAAGCCTTCCAGGACCAAAAGGGAGCACTGTGTTCTGGACCAATGCTGGTGACCCCGGACTTCTCCAAACCACTGGTGGTACAGACCGATGTGTCTGAAACAGGGGTGGGTGCCGTCCTATCACAGCTACAAGAAGGTGAGGAACACTCAGTCGGGTACATTAGCCGGAAGCTGTTGCCGCAGGAATAAATATATTCCACTGTGGAGAAAGAATGTCTAGCGTTCAAGTGGGCGCTGGAGATACTGAAATATTAGTTATTTGGACGGCACTTCACCCTCGTAACTGACCACGCGCCACTGGTTTGGATGTCACGGAATACGGACAGTAATGCCCGGGTCACCCTGGTTCCTATCCTTACAGCCCTTTGCTTTCTCTGTCGTCCGCAGATCAGGTGCAGCCTATGGAAATGCAGATGCCCTCACCAGGAGTGATGCTGGACCGCCCCTCATGGGGGGGGGGTCGCACATGTCAGGGAGAGGTGAGGGAGTGGTGATTGAAGGGAGATATCTTGCAGACCGCTGGCTTCGCCCCCAAGCCTTATATGGACATCCTGCTCCAACGAGGCAAGCCTGTGGATCATTAAGCCATGGAGTGCTTGGGGATAAAAGAGGAAGCGCGCTGCACAAATAGAGAGAGGACTGAGAGGGAAACGTGTGTTATGGAGAGTGTGAGAAGAGAGAATTATCTGTGTGATTTCCCGTTGAACCTGGACTGTCTGATTACCCCCACTGTGTACTGAACCGGTTTGGCTGAGGACCCGAGTTTTAGGATTACCCCTGGATAATGGAACGGACAATGAGAACGGATTGTGGACTGTGAACTGGTTGCTGAATTCCCCCCTTTCCCACAGTGTGCAAATCTCCCTAAAAAAATACCCCATTTGTATTCTAGTTGTGCTTAGTGCGCGTGTTTGGTTATTTAACTTGGTGCTGTTGAAACCCCACCCCCTTGAGCCTGCAACAATATATACAGTTGAAGTTGGAAGTTTACATTAACTTAGGTTGGAGTCATTAAAACTCATTTTTCAACCACCCCACAAATTTCTTGTTAACAAACTATAGTTTGTGAAGTCGGTTAGGACATCTGCTTCAGTCATTTTTCCAACAATTGTTTACAGATAGATTATTTCACTTATAATTCACTCTCTTCACAATTCCAGTGGGTCAGACGTTTACATAAACTAAGTTGACTGTGCCTTTAAACAGCTTGAAAAATTCCAGAAAATTATGTCATGGCTTTAGAAGCTTCTGATAGGCTATATTTTTTGTTAATTGGATTAATTTTGTTAATACCTGTGGATGTATTTCAAGGACTACCTTCAAACTCAGTGCCTCTTTGCTTGATATCATGGGAAAATCAAAAGAAATCAGCCAAGATCTCAGAAACAATTGTAGACCTCCACAAGTCTGGTTCATCGTTGGGAGCAATTTCCAAACGCCTGAAGGTACCATGTTCATCTGTACAAACAATAGTACGCAATGTAAACACAGTAGGACCTGGCAACCTTCATACCGTTCAGCAAGGAGACGCGTTCTGTCTCCTAGAGATGAACGTACTTTGGTGCGAAAAGTGAAAATCAATTCCAGAACAACAGCAAAGGACCGTGTGAAGATACAGGAGGAACCAGGTAGAAAAGTATCTATATCCACAGTAAATCGAGTCTTATATCGACATAACCTGAAAGGCCGCTCAGCAAGGAAGAAGACACAGACTACGGTTTACAACTGCACATGGGGACAAAGATTGTACTTTTTGGAGAAATGTCCACTGGTCGAATGAAACAAAAATAGGACTGTTTGGCCATAATGACCATCGTTACGTTTGGAGGAAAAAGGGGGAGCAAGCCAACAAACACCATCCCAACCATGAAGCACAGGGGTGGCAGCATCATGTTGTGGGGTGCTTTGCTGCAAGAGGACTGGTGCACTTCACATAATAGATGGCATCATGAGGATGGACAATTATGTGGACATATCTCAAGACATCAGTCAGGAAGATAAAGCTGGGTCGCAAATGGGTCTTCCAAATGGATCATGACTCCAAGCATACTTCCAAAGTTGTGGCAAAATGGCTTCAAGACAACAAAGTCTAGGTATTGGAGTGACCATCACAAAGCTCTGACCTCAATCCTATAGAGAATTTGTGGCATAACTGAAAACGTGTGTGTGAGCAAGGAGGCCTACAAACCTGACTCAGTTACACCAGATCTGTCAGGGAGGAATGGGCCAAAATTCATCCAGCTTATTGTGGGAAGCTTGTGGAAGGCTACTCGAAATGTTTGACCCAAGTTAAACAATTTAATGGCAATTCTACCAGATACTGAGTGTATGTAAACTTCTGACCCACTGGGAATGTGATGAAAGAAATAAAAGCTGAAATAAATCATTCTTTCTATTATTATTCTGACATTTCACATTCTTAAAATAAAGTGTTGATCCTAACTGACCTAAGACAGAGCATTTTTAATCGGATTACATGTAAGGAATTGCGAAAAACTGAGTTTAAAACTTCTTAAGGCTAGGGGGCACTATTTTCACATCCGGATGAAAAGTGTGCCCAGAGTAAACTCACTGCTACTCAGGCCCAGAAGCTAGGATATGCATTTAGTTGGTAGATTAGGATAGAAAACACTCTATGTGTGTGGGTATAACATAACTTATTTGGCAGGCAAAACCCAGAGGACAAACCATCCAGAAAATATTTTGAGGTCACTCTCTTTTCAATGGGTTTCTATGTGGATCTAGATTTCTAAGGCACTTGCTTGCAGTTCCAGCTTCCACTAGATGTCAACAGTCTTTAGAAATTGGTTGATGTTTTTCCTTTGAGAAACGAAGAAGTAGGGCTGTTCAGAACAAGGGTCGAGTCTAGTGTACTGTTGTGGTTGGCGCGTGCAACCTGAAAGCTCGCTCCACTTTGTTTTCGTCCGTTATTGAACACAGTTTATCCCGTCTTAAATTGTATTGATTATTTACGTTTAAAAATACCTACAGTTGGATTAGGAAAGTTGTTTGAAATGTTTGGATCAAGTTTACAGGTAACTAACTATATTAGATACTTAGTAGTCATGTTGCACGAGTTGGAACTGGTATTTTTCTGGATCAAATGCGCCAAATAAATTGACATTTTGGAGATATAACAACAGAATTTCTCGAACAAAAGAACCATTTGTGATGATTAATGGACATATTGGAGTGCCAACTTATGTCGTTATTTCTGACTTTTATGCCGCACCTGGTGGGTTGTAATGTGATTTTCATGTGTTTATTTGATGGGTTGCTGTCCTCAGATAATAGCATGGTTTGCTTTCACCGTAAAGCTTTTTTGAAATTTGACACTGTGGCTGGATTAACAAGAAGTTCATCTTTAAACCGATTTACAACACTTGTATGATTCATGAATTATTATTGAGTATTTCTGTTTTTGAATTTGGCGCTGCTATTTCACTGGGTGTTGTCAAATCAATCCCGTTAACGGGATTGGCGTGCGAAGGGATCACTAAGAAGTTAAATGTATTTGGCTACGACTTCAACTGTATACTACCTGGGTATGGATATGATTCACTGTGGATAAGGTAAGGATGTAACTTACTGTGCATGAGCTCAAATATTTCCTTCATCTTCCTCAGAGACTGGCCCACTTTGTAGAGGCCCTTCTGTATGCTGATGATGTCACAGGTTACCACAGCATTCATCACTGAAAACGCCCCCTAGACGTAGTTCAGGACAATTAGGACTCATAATCAAAAGCCCCTTAATGGTCATAGCGAAAGAGACCACGAAAGACAGAAAGAGATTACAAAAACAGAGAGAGAGGGAGAAACAGGGTTATAATGAGAGACAGAGAGATGTGAAGTGTGTGAGAGATACAGTACATAGATAGAGACAGAGACAAAGAAAGACAGAGACACACATAGAGACTTGCCTGTATCCCTGAGCTAGCAGCCCTCTCCACCAAAAGAGAGACCAGGAAGAACCCTTTACAGCTTTCTCCCCCAGGGAAAGAGAACAGTGTTTCCAAGTTCCTATATTGAAATGCACATGAATATCACATGGTGACCACAACAATATCAAATAGAAACCAAATGGAACCGAAAACAGGAATTTACAGGAGATGTAATTCTCATGACAGTGGTTCTGTCAAACTCACCCAATTTCCATGTCCCTGAAATAACAAGTGTAAGAAAGAATGTCAATACATTGCATGTGTTTAATAAACAGTACATAGTCCTGTCGTGTTAGTAGACAAAATGGTTGTGGACATAGGTGTAGTGGCATATTGGTACGGGTTGGAAAGAAAGTGGTGAAGTAGGTAGAGGTAAGGGATAGTGACAGACCAGGGTGTAAGGGTCAAAGGCTAAGCTCACCCTGTAGGGTCCTTGAGTCTCCAGTTGACCAGAACAGAGTCTGCATAGGTCAGGATGGGAGGCAGGCCGAGTCTCTTGGAGACCAGCCAGTAGGGCAGAGACAGGGATTTGGGGAGAGTCTAATAAACACAAACACCGAACATGCCAACAATCAATGGGACAGATTCCAGTGTTCATGTCTGAGGTTAAAGGTCACTCTGAGCTGATTTTTACCTGGGCCGGCAGGTGATGCCCCTCCTGCCAGACATACCCCATGGTGATGAAGCCCAGGGCCAGGTGAGCCAGCCTCAGCTCCCGGTGGCCCTTTAGGAGATGGGGACTCAGCACTGGCATCTGTTTACAACAATGGTAACAATGAGTCTGTTAGTATGGAGTCTGTCAGCAACACTGGTACAATCACACACGCAGCGGTGTAAAATACTTAAGTATAAATACTTTGAAGTACTACTTAAGTAGTTTTTTAGGGAATCTGTACTTTACTTTACTATTTATATTTTTTGACAACTTTTACTTTTACTCCACTATATTCCTAAAGAAAATAATGTACTTTTTACTCCTTACATTTTCCCTTACACCCAAAAGTACTCGTTACATTTTGAATGCTTAGTAGGACAGGATAATTGTCTAATTCACGCACTTATCAAGAGAACATCCCATATCCTCCCCACTGCCTCTGATCTGGCAGACTCACTAAACAAATGCTTTGTTTGTGAATTTTGTCTGAGTGTTGAACTGTGCCCATGGCTATCTGTAAAAAAAAAAACTTGCCTGGTTCGCTTAATATAACAAATGTTAAATATTTATACTTTTACTTTTGATACATTTAAAACCAAATAATTCTAGACTTTAGTCATTTTCTTTTAAAGTATCTTACCTATAACTCAAGTATGAAAATTGGGTACTTTTTCCACCATTGCACATGTCAGCACGGACATCACAAGCCCAGACACATCCATAATCACATCAGTACTGAAGCCTAAATCAAGTTTATTTGATTGTTGACTGAGATACAGTCCATGTGGTTTTTCACCTCATTGACCAGGTCTCGCAGCTGATGTGTTTGGATGAGGGGTGTGAGGTTGCTGGCCAAGTCCATCCATACCCGGTAGTAATCTGGAAGGTCTGTCTGAAATGGGCAAAGGTCATATAGCTAGATATGACAGTACACTGTTTTATCTGTGCCCTATACGCAAAAGAAGAAAATGGTTGGTTCTAGAAGTTCAAGCAAAAAAATATGTTTCTGTCTGAAATCGGAACGTACTGTAAGTTAATGAGGTGTGATGGGATAAAAGAATGCACTAAAGTAGAGAGTAGAACTGTATCTAGTCCCTCAAGTCTCTTTGATCTAGTGTTGACATTGAGCACACTGTCTCCAGTCTAAGTCAATAGAGACCAGAACAGACCAACATTCATTGCCTCACAGCTCAGTGCACGCTGGAGGGAGAAAGATCAATAGGTATCCATATAACATCCCATTCTCTGTTCTGTACAGTATCTATGCTTATCTATCTCCAGTCTCATTGTCACGTTATGATCGCTTCACGTGGATGTCAGCCTCTGTGAGTGATCTGTGTCTGAGCTAGTTTTGCTATACTGTATCTCTGTCCCTTTATTATTAAACATATCCCATTTATCATTGTTTCTGCAGTCGGCAATAAGTTCAATAATAGAAGGTAGTGAACAATGTCATGTGACAACCAAGCAGTTCCTCAAATCTAGGCGAGGGAGTTTAGGAAGTTCAATTTCCCTAAATTTACACCATGTTGATTGTCATACTGGATTTTGTTTAGAAAGAAACTAGACATGGCAGTATGGTGTGATGGGATAAAAGCATGATCTGAAGTAGAGAGTAGAACTGTATCTAGTCCCTCAAGTCTCATTGATCTAGTGTTGACATTGAGCACACTGTCTCCAGTGTAAGTCAATAGAGACCAGAACAGAACAACTGCCATTGGCTCACAGCTCAGTGCACGCTGGAGGGAGAAAGATCAATAGGTATCCATATAACATTAACCAAAGCAAACATATTTCTGAGTTTAAAATCATGGTAGCACATGGGATTTGTGGATCAAGACTTACTGGAGGAAATACTATAGGTCACTGACACAGAAGTAATTCCACACGTCTAATTTTTTCTATTGTGAAGTCGACAGACTGATATTAAATGTGGACGTAGGGTCTTTAATGTTGCTTTTCACATTCACAAAACAATACCAGGAAATTATTTGAATGGTGACTTAGTGAGTAGATCAAATTTGTAAAGAGCAGCGGAGTCTAATTTGTTTTAACAGAAAATGAAACAGCATGTAAAGGAAAATTAACCAATAATGTAATAAATAAAAAGGCAACAGATGAACCTGAAGACTCACCATTTATAACGTCATCTGTTAACAGTAATTGCAGTATTTTGAAAGTTTTTATGCTCAGCTCAAAGTACATATATAAAGTTGGAAAAAGATGCCTTACTGCTGGCTGCTCCAGGATGAATCCAAACTCCTCAGACACGAAGAAACAGTCCAGGTCAATCTGCAGTGCTGACCTGGGGAATCTCTCTCCGTCTCCCATTCTCTGTTCTGTACAGTATCTATGCTTATCTATCTCGTCTCGTGTACACGTTATGATCGCTTCACGTGGATGTCAGCCTCTGTGAGTGATCTGTGTCTGAGCTAGTTTTGCTATACTGTATCTCTGTCCCTTTATTATTAAACACATCCCTTTTATCATTGTTTCTGCAGTCGGCAAGTTCAATAATAGAAGGTAGTGGACAATGTCATGTGACAACCAAGCAGTTCCTCAAATCTGGGCGAGGGAGTTTAGGAAGTTTTTAAAATTTCCCTGAATTTACAACCTGTCATACTGGATTTTTGTTGAGAAAGAAACTAGTATTTATCATGAAGTTTCACAGAAATCTGAATCATAAGCCCATGTGCCACAATTCAGTTTACATTGCATTCCTGTATCACACATATTTCAGGTGCAAAAAATACCAATATAAAACTAACGAACCGATACAAGCCTATGGACCCACTCCCATGTAAAGCATTATTAGGACATACAGTACAGTATGTGCAGAGATGGAGAAAGGAAGGAAGAAAAGAGAGGGAGAGAGAAAGCAAGAGAGAGAGAGAGAGGGAGACACAGAGGGTTTTATTTTTGGCTGGTGTTAACCCTTTACAGACTAAAGGTAGACCCATGCTTCCCAACCGAAACAGTTCGGTACGGTTTGTGCATATATTATGATGGGGCGGCAGGTAGCCAAGTGGTTAGAGTGTTGGGCCAGTAACCGAAAAGTTGCTGGATCAAATCCCAGAGCTGACAAGGTAAACATCTGTCGTTCTGCCCCTGAACAAGGCAGTTAAACCACTGTTCCCCGGTAGGCCATCATTGTAATCAAGAATTTGTTCTTAACTGACTTGTCTAGTTAAATATCAAAAACATATATAAAAAAAAATATTGTATGGCAAGTGTTATTTGGCCTAACTATTAGCCCACACAAACACATTGAATAACAGATTCACTACATGGAACAACAGATAGTCCCCCCAAAAAGCAAGTTTCTTCTAAAGTGTTTATCTTATATCTGAGAGATATAAGAAGATCATGAAACATTTGTTGTTTCTTATTATTTTTGGCACTAAACAGTCTCCATAAATAGTCCATAAATAGTTCCAGAAATGTTTTCAACTGGTACTGGGGGACCTTCAGAGTCTTGTGAGGCCTGAGGGCGTCCTAGAGCAAAACAACCAGCATGCACCTGTTCGTGAGAGTTTCGCCTTTTCACAGAGTGGTCATATTCGTGTTCTGATGCTACAGACAGAAGTTGGTAGATCGACTGTACCGACTTCAGACGAGTCCCAAGACGCTTGTGGGGGTCATAGAGCAAAACACCACTCTAGCTCTATCAACCTTTCACCGCAGATGCGGAAGTGCGACATAGGAGGATTATCTCTAGTTTAAACTGACAGATTTTTATGGAAATTGTTTTAATTATGCTAATTAGAATTCAACGGGGGCGCAGACATCAACTCTAGGGTTTTTTAAGGCAGCGCTACGGTGATAAGAGAATTTACAATCCCAATGATAATAACAATCAATCAATAGCTCTGATTCCCGAGGTTTGTAAGACCATTGGGTATAATAATAATTAGTCAAAGACTCAGCTTATGCAAAAGGTTAGTACAGTTTATTCAGAGAACGTTCTAAAGTCAAGAATACAAAACAATTCATTTTATACTGACTTCTCACGCCCACACATTCACACAACCATACGCACGCACGCACGCATGCACGCACGCACGCACGCACGCACGCACACACACACACACACACACACACACACACACACACACACAAACACACACACACACACACACACACACACACACACACACACAAACAGACGCACATACACACATACCCACACACACATGCACACAAACAGACTCACACACATGTCCTGCTACCCAGTCGCCAGAGCTTTGTGACCTTGTTCTTGACACGTACTCCCTGTTCTCTCCCAATCTCTAGTCAGGTCGGCACCAAGCTCAGACAGTCTGTGTTTATAATAACATAAAGACATATTGTCTTTACCCTCATTCTGAATAGGACTACACATTTATTGATTATGATTTTATACATTCTAATCACTTCCATACAATCATATGTTTCAGGGGGGAATATTCTAATCATTCAATTAACCGATAATTCTCACCTAACATACGGTCAAACGTTCTTTCATTGGCAATTTCCCTGTTATATCCAGCATGCTGCTATTTTTAAACTGTTATGCAAGGATTGGTAATTTACCGTTTTTATATCAGCTCCTTGGGAGGGGTGGAAATATCTGAGTTGTGGCCTTACAAACGTGATCCCAAGTGCTAATTTCAGGCATCACTATTTAAGTGTCTAGGTCTTGTCTCCTGTCTGATACATTTGTACTTGGTCTGGACTCGGTCTCGGACAGTGAGGACTCATCATTTCTTCCCAAGACTAGCTGTGACTAGCAGAGTAAATAACTCCTTTTATCAGCTTCCATTCAGTCAACCCATAAAATTGCTTCAGCCATGCCAAATATATACACTCCTTTCTACATACATTAATACAGTATCTTAACAGCCATTATGTATTTTATAGACATGTTTGCGCAGTGACAAACCTACAGAATAGGCCTTCATTTTGTGACAGGTTTGTGATTCTGAAAGGACAGCAACTGTAATACCAGCACACCCATTTAGGAGAGTGCACTTTTTGTAAAACAAAGGGCCAATTGTGTAGTGGAGGCTACAGTATATGCAGATATAAGCCGAATACCCACTTTTTTTTCAGTGGGCATTGTGTATACTCCTAAATCACGACTGATATGTATAAAAGTAGTGTAGTGGAGGTATATGACTTATCAATTATCTAGTACAATAGAGAAATCATGCACAAAGTAGACTATATAATCTCAGAGTATGTGAAATATATTCACATGCGCGCCTCACACATAGTCAAGTTTCAGAGGAACATCATCTGCAGGCAGCAAGAGTGTGCAGCTCTCAGAAGAATGACATCGGTAGTTGGTAGGAGAGACGTTTCAACTTATGATATCTACCAGTAAATGCTAACTAAAGCAACAATGGGTATGCAAACGAGGTATTGAAAAAGTTTAGTCCGAAGTGTTGGTTAGGCTAGGCTATTTGTGTTGTGGAATTGTCATCATGCCTGTTTGCATCAGGGGCGTAGACATGGATTGGCCCACCCACTGGGGAGCCAATCAGCCCAATCAGATTGATGTAAGATGGCGCCGACAGATATGGCAGCTCTGCTTCTAGCTCCTAAGCAACTTTGCAGTATATTTTTTTTACGTGTTATTTCTGTCATTATTAGCCCAGAAATGTTTTTGTTTTATTACATACGGCCGAAAATAACTTTTGGATATCAGAGCGGTGGTAACTCACCAACATTACATCCAAGAATACGACTTTCCCGAATGGATCCTTTGTTCGTAGCCCCCAGGGCAATTGAACTTACTCCAGTGGCTGCTCCATAACACCGCCGGCAGAGAAGAGGTTTTTGGAGTGGACTTCTAGTCCGACTCAGTAGGCTTGCACACCATCCACCGCTTCCGTGTATATTATTTGCTAATGTTCAGTCTCTGGATAATAAAGTAGACAAGCTCAGGGCAAGGATCTCCTTCCAGAGAGATGTCAGGGATTGTAACATACTCTGTTTCAAGGAAACATGGCTCTCACGGCATATACTGTCGCCATCCATACAGACATTTGGGTTCTCAGTACATTGCGCAGACAGGAATAAAGAACTCTCTGCAAAGAAAAATGGCAGGGGTGTATGTTTCATGATTAACCACTCATGGTGTGATGGTGATAATATACAGAAACCCAAGTTCTTTCCTAGAATACTTCACAATCAAATGCCGACTTTATTACCTCCCAAGAGAATTCACTTCGGTTATAGTCACAGCTGTGAATTTTCCCCCTCATGCTGATATTACGACGGCCCTCAGAGAACTACACTGGACTTTATGCAAACCCCCCGTAGGCTAGCCTTACCCTGCTATAATAAAGGTTGGTTCTACAACAATGTGTTGTGTCGTTTCTATCCTGGAGATTTCATGATATCATTACATTTTACATGTATTTATTTTTGTTTTTGTTCTGTTATATAGATTGCTTGGTTTTCGTAAAATGTTATTAAAAGCAAACTTATTGGAATGATTCACCATCCTGGTTTCATGGTGAGAACGTCCATGGCACGAATACAATGCAACTTCTGGAGAAGTGTTAATGCAATCTGTAAGATTGTTCCAATATGTTTATAAAACATCCTGGGAGCAGTTTAACGGTGAGTGGACATTCACTCTTTCTCTTTATATTGGATTTTTGTCCAGCTACAGTGAAAAATTTGGATGTGCCTAAAACCCTCCCTAGTTTGCATTGTTTTAGTAGTACAGTATACACCCACGGGGAACAATTGTTAAGCATAGCATCTTTAAAACAAGTTGTCTTTTCGTTTTGTTTAGAATTTGATTATAATTATTCACTCTTTTCAAGCTTTCTCAATAATGAATTTAATCTTGCTTATTGACAACATTTAGCATATCCATGCTCAGCCATAATGTCATTAATAGTAGGCCTAGCACCTACAGTATATCAGTGCGAATGCTGTGTATATATTTCCATAATGAAGTTATGCTATTACTCATATCAATGTGGACTGCAGACAAGTTAATGTATTTAAAAAAAGATGGGATAGGTCTACATTTTGTTATTTGTTTCTGTAAGCTATTTAACAAACTCAAAATCAAATCAAATCAAGTTGTATTTTTCACATGCGCTGAAAACAACAGGTGTAGTAGACCTTACAGTGAAATGCTCACTTATAAGCCCTTAACCAACAATGCAGTTTTAAGAAAAAATAAGTGTCAACTGAAGTAAAAAATCATTTAAAAAAATAAAGAAGAAAATAGAAAATAACAAATAATGAAATATAAATAAAATAACAGTACTAAGGCTACATACAGAGGGTACCAGTACAGAGTCAACGTGCGGGGGCACAGGTTAGTCGAGGTAATTGAGGTAATATGTACATGTAAGTGACTATGCATACATAATAAACAGAGAGTAGCAGCACCGTAAAAATGGAGCTGGGGGGTACAAATAGTCAATGCAAATATTCCGGGTAGCCATTTGATTAGCTGTTAAGTCTTATGGCTTGGGGGTAGAAGCCTTTGGAACTAGACCGTTTGCAGTGCAGTAGCAAAGAGAACAGTCTATGAAGGTCCTGAATGGCAGGAAGCTTGGCCCCAGTGATGTACTGAGCCGTAGGCACTACCCTCTGTAATACCTTGCGGTCGGAGGCTGAGCAGTTACCATACCAGGTGGTGATGCAATCAGTCAGGATGCTCTCTTTTTGAGGATCTGAGGACCCATGCCAAATCTTTTCAGTCTCCTTAGGGGGAATAGGTGTTGTCATGCACTCTTCACAACTGTCTTGGTGTATTTGGGTCATTATAGTTCTTTGGTGATCATGACACCATGGAACTTGAAGCTCTCAACCTGATCCACTGCAGCCCGTCGATGACAATGGGGGCGTGCTCGGCCCTCCTTTTCCTGTAGTCCACGATCATCTCCTTTGTCTTGATCAGGTTGAGGGGGAAGTTGTTATCCTGGCACCACACTGTCAGGTATCTGACCTCTTCCCTATAGAGAATCGTTGCCAGTGATCTGGCCTACCACTGTTGTGTTGTCGGCAAACTTAATGATGGTGTTGGAGTCGTGCCTTGCCATGCAGTCATGGGTGAACAGGCAGTACAGGAGGGGACTGAGCATGCACCCCTAAGGGGCCCCTATGTTGATTAGCGTGGCAGATGTTTTGTTACCTACAGAAAGGGAATTTTAATGTTTGTGCTTTTCTCTTATCTCGTTTATGTATTCTATTCATGTGCTGTTCTAATAATCCATTTCTGTGTACATGCAAGTGACTGATTTAACGAATCCTCACTGTTAGTAGCTGCAATTTGTCAGTACGCCCAGACCATGTTTTGAGAATGAACAAAGATATCTCCATTTCAACGTCTCAGCTTAGAGAGAAGAAGCCTCATGAGGTATTGGTCTGTCACATGTTATGAACCAGTATTAGTCTGTCACATGGATGAAACAAAATGGTAATTATTAATTAAGTATACTAAATCATGCAAATATAACTTGTCTGTGTATAGCCATATATATCGAATCAAATCAAATTTTATTGGTCACATACACATGGTTAGCAGATGTTAAATTCGAGTGTAGTGGAATTCTTGTGCTTCTAGTTCCAACAGTACAGTAATATCTAGCAAGTAATCTAACAATTCCCCAACAACTACCTAATACATACAAATCTAAAGGGATGGAATAAGAATATGTACATATAAATAAATATTAGACAACTGCTGGAACTGTCCAGGCAGAGCTCCTGATTGACATTTGTACTATGGTGCACTCAGTTGGTTGGAACCTCTCCAGCGAGCTGACAATAAACAATGATTAATTTAAGATGGACTTTTATTGTCCTTGTGTAAGAATTTCCACGAGACTACCCTCACCACCTGGGGGCAGCACATCAGGAAGTCCAGGATCCAGTTGCAGAGGGAGGTGTCCCAGGGTCCTTAGCTTAGTGACGAGCTTTGAGGGCTGAACGCTGAACTGTAGTCAATAAATAGCATTCTCACGTAGGTGTTTGTTTGTCCAGGTGGGAAAGGGCATTGTGGAGTGCAATAGAGATTGTGTCATCTGTGGATCTGTTTGGGCAGTATGGTAATTGGAGTGGGTCTGGGGTTTCTGGGATAATGGTGTTGATGTGAGCCATGACAAGCCTTTCAATTCATGGCTATAGACGTGAGTGCTATGGGTCGGTAGTCATTTAGGTAGGTTACCTTGGTGTTCTTGGGCACAGGGACTATGGTGGTCTGCTTAAAACATTTTGAAACATATAAATGGACTAAGATTGGGATTTAAGTTGATACCAAGGCAATACATACAATTCTGTAAATGCACAACTTGAAATAACCACATATTTAGCTATGGAGCATGTTCTGATTGTATAACGAATGCGCTGAGAGTCGGGAAGCAAGTACAGGGAGTGAGTGTTTAGTAAATAAACATAACAGAAAACAAGGAACACAAATAACGCACTGACATGGAACAGAGTCAATAACACCTGAGGAATGAACCAAGGAGAGTGACAGATTTAGGGAAGATAATCAAGGCGGTGATGGAGTCCAGGTGAGTGTCATGAGACAGAGTCAATAACACCTGAGGAATGAACCAAGGGGAGTGACAGATTTAGGGAAGATAATCAAGGCGGTGATGGAGTCCAGGTGAGTGTCATGAGACAGAGTCAATAACACCTGAGGAATGAACCAAGGGGAGTGACAGATTTAGGGAAGATAATCAAGGCGGTGATGGAGTCCAGGTGAGTGTCATGAGACAGAGTCAATAACACCTGAGGAATGAACCAAGGGGAGTGACAGATTTAGGGAAGATAATCAAGGCGGTGATGGAGTCCAGGTGAGTGTTATGAAGTGCTGGTGCATGTGTCGATGGTGACAGGTGTGCGTAATAATCAGCAGCCTGGTGACATAGAGGCCGGCGGCGGAGTATACATGACAGTGCCCCCTCCCTGACGCGGAGCTCCAGCCGCAGGACGCTGACAAAAGGGACAATCCTGGGGATCAGGAGCGGACCGGTCACCTCTGCTGTTGTGCGGGAACCTGTCGAGCCAGCTGGGGCGCGGGAGCCCGGCGACCTAGAGCAACGAAGGACCAGACGAAACAGTACCCCCTCTCCAACGCACGACTCCAGCAGCAGGACGCCGAAAAAAAAGGGACAATCCTTGGGTTGAGGAGCGGACCAGTCGCCTACCCCAAGGCACAGGAACCTGACGAGCAGCCTGAAGCACCGGAGCCTGGCGAGCCAGCTGTGGCATGGGAGCCTGCCGAGCCCACCGAGTCTTGCGTAATATCAGCAGCCTGGTGACCTAGAGGCCGGAGAGGGAGTATACATGACAGAATGGCCAGTGCGGGGTTAAGACTCAACACACCTACAACTTATTTATTAATCAAAGCTCAGCCCTTTTCGCACCACTGCCAGTTGCAAAATATGTCAGAGACACCGCAGAACCCACATCGCTTAGATTTACCATTGCTTTTGGTTGGTAAAATCGAGCCCAGAGACAGAGAGAGCTTGTCAAGACTGGACTGAATTTGAAATCTTAAAATTCAAGCCATCCTTTACTGCTCATTAAATAATAATGGACTGCTTCGGGAAAAGCTAGCTTTAAAAGCTGGCGCTCGCCGCATCACAATTTTATGAGTGACGCAAAGTGGGACAACAACTGACAAGGGGGAGGACAGATAATTTGTGACCAATGGTCAAAAAATGGAGAGGTCGGTGTTTGCTCCATATGAAAGATGTGTATGTGTGGAGGAGGACTGGGGGAAGGAATTATACCGTGGGATGTGTGCCTCTGAGACATGCTTATCATAAAACCACACCTCATCAAAACCTCTGATCTTGGTGGCGAACACTCAATTACTAACCTGTTTAGAAGGTTGGAATTCTATGAAGAACAGTAGACTGATGAGGCTGCAGTAATGTTGCTAGTGTCAAAGCTGTGTGCTGGGGAACTTTGGTACTGTATTGCATGTGTAGGTTAGGGCTGTAATACTCATTTGAGCTTCATCTTGGCTTTTTTGGCTTTTTACTTCTCACATTTATAACAATATTTTTGTGTTTAATTAGACTTTGGGAATCACACACTCTTTACAAATACCACGGCTTACTCAAACAACAATGTAACTCCGCATGGTAAAAAATACTCAACATCACCGAACAGGGCCATTTGTTGAAATGAGACTCAAATTATGCTAGGTTTAGTTCAGAGACATCACTAAGCTGTCGGAGAGACCTTGAACAAGCTGCCTCTCATGTTCTGTGCACTTTGCGCAGCAGTGTATTTGGGGAGAACACTGTGTCATTACATGCATTGTTAGGCACTGTGATTACTCAGAGACATTTCTGACATAGCAGTGCTTTGACAGCTCACGTCATGTGTGGAAGAACGATGGAGGAAGATGGAAGGAGAAGGAGGCGGGAGGAGGGAGAGAGCTCAGGGCAATGCTTCAATGTCAGAGCTCAGCTATATAGTTCATTATCAGTACCCTTCCTGTCATGTCACCAGGCAGCTCAAGTCTCCCTCCTCTCGCCCTTTTGTCTCCGCTCAGTAACACTTTATGGGAGGATTTCATCTCAAGTCCCTAGGAAAAGACTCAGCATGGTGACTTCATACCACACTCATCCATGGTGTGGGCAGCAGCTATTTGTATTTATTATGGATCCCCATTAGCTGCTGCCAAAGCAGGAGTTACTCTTCTTGGGGTCCAGCCTAGCGTTTAGAGCGTTGGGCCAGTAACTGAAAGGTCACTAGTCCCAGAGCCAAGGAGGTAAACAATCTGCTGATTTGCCCTTGATTTTGAATTTTAATAACACTTGAAGTATGAAAAGAATATCTAAACAAATGATTTGATTAAAAACTATTTTTTAGCCTTACTGCTATTAGCCCATACTGTACAAAAACATTTAAAAACAAATTCCCTACATGGAACAAGAGATAGTTCTCCCCCAGAAAAATCTGAGAGATATAAGATCAGGAAACATTGTATTTACAAACCTCTTAAATATAATGGCAAAATGTACAATTTTGCCTAAATCGACATACCCAAAAGTAACTGCTATTCATGTGTAATTACATGATTCTGACATGCAAATATTTGGAAAGAAGACATCTTGGAGATTATGAGGAAATGATCAGAAGATATATATGAGTTACATAGTTCAGAATACACAAGATCAAGCACACACAAAATAAGCTTTTTAATTTTTTTTATCTTGAAAGTCATCTTTTATTGACAAGCTATAAGTGAATTATTGATGACTAGAGCTGGAAACACATCAAATGGCTTCCACAACATGTGAACAAAATCTGAAAAAAATGGGATTTGATAGACCTAGCAACTAGAAATGGGGATCTGGATGCCTACAGCGTGTAAGTGTACTTTCAATGTTACCATCCACCCCTTTTTTTTTCACCTGAAATGACATACTCAAATCTAACTGCCTGTAGCTCAGGCACTGAAGCAAGGATATGCATATTCTTGGTACAATTTGAAAGAATACACTTTGAAAGGAAAGACAAGTTTGTGGAAATGTGAAAGGAATGTAGGATAATAAAACACAATAGAACTGGTAAAAGACTATATAAAGCTAAAAACAACCGTTCTTTTGTCTTTTTTTGCACCATCCTCTTTTAAATGCAAGAGAAAGGCCATAATGTATTATTCCAGCCCAGTTGCAATATACATTTGGCCACTAGATGGCAGCAGTGTGAGTGCAACATGCCTAATTTGTTTATTAATAATGTTTTATGTTCAGAATTGTGCACTCTCCTCAAACAATAGCATGGTATTATTTCACTGTAATAGCTACTGTAAATTGGACAGTACAGTTAGATTAACAAGAATTTAAGTCATACATCATCAGGCTAGATTTGTTCCTACCAACCTAAGGATTAATTTGATACCCCCTATGTAGATATAGCTCAAACACAGACCAAATCGAAGCTTACCTTGTAAGATGTTGCTGTTTGGTGAAAACATTGTGTAAAATATACATTTTGACTCTCGGGGCTGGTGATCAATAACGGTATGTTACAGGCAGACAAATAAGATCATGATCTGTGGAGTCCCGGCTTTCGGTATTTATCAACGTATTCCTTGTTTATTTCGTTAATGCTTCACAACGCTAACCGGAATGTAGGTAGCAGTCATCTTGAAATTAGGTAATCGGCTCGGCCTGCCCTTATAAATGTGTATGCCTACATATGGTAGTAAGTCATACCAAAGATTTGAAGGCACCGATCAACAGCCAAGATACTCAGCTTTACTCAGATACCCTGCTTTTGCAGATAGGGGCTACCAATCTTTTTCAACTGGTACCAGGAGACCTTCAGGCCTGTGGGCATCCCAGAGTAAAACGAAGTCTTACCTTTCCACAGAGGGGTCATATTCGTGTGTAGCCCAAACTGTTCGGACGCTACAGACAGAAGTTGGCAGATCGGATGTACCGAACTCAGACGAGTCCCAAGACGCTTGTGGGGTTCATAGAGCAAAACAGAGACCACCATCGTGTTTGTGAGAGTCTCATCTTTCGGTAACACTTTAGTTGACACCCTGTCATAATATGTCAAAACAGCTGACATAACTTGTCATAAACCTGTCATAATATGGTCATGACCCATATATTTACACCTGTTGTAACATATGTTGCGTTATTTTCTGAACAGTTATGACACCTAAATAAGAGCTTCAGCACATTTATTTAAATGACTTTTTTCCGGCCAAGAAGTTTCCTTTCATTTGAACGTGTCTTTCTTAAATCCTTTGTTGTTGTAATTCATTATTTACAGTCATGCTTTTTTCCATCATATTTGAAACAACTTTATGTCACTGCCATGAAGCATTAAGACCATCATAATTATATAAGCCAGATAGGCCTATCACGTACATGCCCTTACATCAGTCATCAGTCAAAAAGAGGGTGTCTTGTCCAGCTCCTGAAATCTGCTCCTGCATTCATCCCAGTCATCATCAACAGCACATAGGGGTAGCTGCATGTCTGACCTAAATGTATGCACAATTACAATGAAAATTGTACATGGTGATTTAAAAATATATATATAACATCAACATACTGTTGACACATAGGCTATATTTTGCCTTATGTGGTAGGTTTTCTGGGTTTTCACACATGCAATATATGTCAAAACAGGTCTAAATATATGTGTCATGATGGTTTGTGACAAGTTATGTCAGCTGTTATGACATATTATGACATGTTTATCACCATGTCATAATGTGTTATGACGCTGGGTGTCAAGTTAAAGTGTTTCCCATCTTTCCATAGAGGGGTCACAAACAGATGATTTTGTGAGAAGACCGATTTTTGGGATGTCTCATGGTCTGACAAACACCGCTCTACCTCTGTCACCTTTCACCCGAGATGCGGAAGTGCGACATAGGCGGATGCGGTGGATTGAGACAGATGTCGCTAGCTTCAAAAAAGAAAAACAGGTATCTCTAGCTTAACCTGATGGATTTTGATGGGGGATTTATTTATTATGCTAATTCGATGTATGCGGGGGCGTGGACATGAACCTTATGGGGTTAATACACAGCAAATGAAACTGACAATGTTACACAATGAGAGGAGTTTTCTCACCTGTCAGACTGAGTGGTAGACGGGCACCTTTCTAACTAATTATATCAGCTGCGTCGACCTTAGTGCCAGGTGACCTTTGCACCAGTAAGTAATAGAGAAAGAGAACAATGGGTGAGAGAGAGTGGGAAAAAAGAGAGAGACAGCGGGAGAAAATTGTTTAGTGCAGTAATATTTTTCTGCTGCCCTGATCTTCGGGGTGTTTATCTTGCGGTGAAGCTCCAAAAGCCCGTTACATATCTGCTAAAAGCATGTGGCATTCAGAAATGCCCCCCCTCTAATAATCCAGTGTGTTGCTTTGGATGTTATACTGTAGGCCACTGGGATCATAACCAAAATAGTTTCTGCTTGGTTTGTAGGCTACGTGAGGTAGATGCATTTTGAGGTGTTTAAAAAAAAGAAAATGTCCTTATCGACAGTGGGATGAGTCGCCACCAAGACGTTTTCTCAGACAAGACAGTGTTATGAATAATGCATCATTAAATGTGGCAGGTAAGAGTGCGTGAGATTGCCCTTCATCATGCTGCAGATGTGATTCCTAATCCTGGTGCTGTATGTAGAAGAAGAAAGTCCTTATTTCAGCCAGGATAACATGTCCAAATGAGCCTCAGAGCATGACATTTGTATCTCCTTCCTTGCAAACTGCCAGCTGCCACTCTGCCAACTAACCCTTTCTACCTGACACACATCTGCAGAGCCATTGGGCTCCGTTTCCATAGCAACCAGGTGTGTCATATCACATCTCCAATGCTGAATCTGTCACCCATACTGCATATAACTCTGTGCCTCAGGGATAAATGGATCCAGACTAGTTAAATAAAGGTTCAATTAAAAATAAATGTAAAAGATATTTTAAAAAAGGGATCCAATCAGACGGAGGAAGGAAAATAGAAGCTGGAATATGGGCAGAGACGATTGGTCGGCACAAGGGTTTGCCTTGAGAGTGTTTGAGGGGTTCAGATAGTTCGATCTGTTCTTAGAGAAGCCCACATCCCACATTATTAATCAACACAGTAATTGATATTTCTCACATTAACAGCTAGGAAAAGACACCAACGAGACTGTGCAATATAGGAGTCTCTCCTACAGTACCTCAGCTGCTTCAGTAATATATTGCATTTTGAGAGTATAGTGTTCACAGACCACATGAATCCTTGACATAAAGTCGATATTTCTCATCAGGCTTATAAGCTATGGGTAGGTGTTCATGTTGCTGATGATGACTGGATAAGTCTATACTGTAAACTATGTAGTTTATTAAGATAAGGATGAGAGGGAAATTAGACCCAGACCATTTTTTTGACATGCTAGACAGGGGGAATCAATAAGGTTAGGTATTATCCTTTAAAGAAAACTAGGTAAAATAGCTACACAAAAAAAACAGCCCAAGCCTAGTGCCTAATACAACAGACATACATTAGTATTGACAAGTAGTATTGATGTAAGCCAGCAAGTCATAATAAGTACTTAGCTCCAGGGATCCATCGCTAACATGGCCATGGTGATACTGGATTCTCCATAGAAACTATGATAAGCGGCTGTGATTTTTAGAGGCCAATGCACATATGGATAGAGTAGAGTCATATACAGTGCCTATGTAAAGCCTACTCTACTCCCCTCTTGTATTTCTTCACATGTTATTGTCTTACAGCGTGAGATTAAAATTGATTTAATTGTATGTTTTAATCAACGATCAACACAAAATGCTCTATAATGTGGAATATTTAAAAAGATGAATGAAAAAGATGAATGAAATATTCAACACTAATATACATTGATTAGATATATATTCACTCCCCCTGAGTCAGTACATGGTAGAAACACATTTGGCAGCTATTACAGCATTCTTGGGTAATCCTCATAAGAGCTTTGCACACCTGGATTGAGCAGAATTTGCCCATTATTATGTTTTAAATTCTTTAAGTCTGTCAAGGTGTTGGGGATCATGGCGAGACAGCAATTTTCAAGTCTTGCATAGATTTTCATGCAGATTTATGTCAAAACTGTAACTTGGCCACATTCCCTGTTTTCTTGGATTTGGCTTTGTGTTGTAGGTTATTGTCCTGCTGAAAGGTGAATTCCTCTCCCAGTGCCTGGTGTAAAGCAGACTGAAGAAGGCTTTCCTCTAGGATTTTGCCTATCCTTAGCTCCATCCCATTCATTTACAGCCAGAAAACTCTCCAGTCTTTGCCGATGTCAAGCACACCTACACCATGATGCAGCCACCACCATGCCTGAAAATAAGGAGGAGGTTTACTCAGTGTTATGTTGTGTTGGATTTTCCCTAAACATAAGACTTTGCATTTAGGCCAAAAAGTGTATTCCTTTGCAGTGTTACTTTAGAGCGTGGTTGCATAAATATGCATGTTTTTGCATATTTTTATTCTGTATATTTGTATTATTCATTATTGTGGAGTCACTACAATGTTTTTGATCATTCCTCAGTTTTCTCCCATCACAGCCATTGTACGCTGTAGCTGTTTTAAAATCACCAATGGCCTTATGGTGACATGGTGACATCCCTAAGCAGTTTCCTTCCTATCCTGCAGCTCAATTCAAAAGGACGACTGCATCTTTGATGTGTCTGTGTGGTTTAATACATTGTTCGCAGCACAATGATTAAATTGACCGGGCTTAAAGATATATTCATGTCTGATCTGTTATTGTTACCCATCTACATTTACATTTACATTTACATTTAAGTCATTTAGCAGACGCTCTTATCCAGAGCGACTTACAAATCACTGCCCTTCTTATGAGCCTTTAAAAACACCCTCTGGTCTTTGTAGTTGAACCTGTGAATACTTATGCAGCAACTATATTTTAGTTATTTAATTTGTATTAATTTGGAGAATTTTATTTTCACTTTGACATTATTGAGCATTGTGTGCAGATCCATTACAAATAATTACTATTATATTTCAATCCCACTTTGAAACGTAACAAATTGTGGAATACGGTCAATAGGGTGTAGACTTTCTATAGCCACTGTACACAGTACTATACAAGTATCACTCATGGAACATGTCTGCACATTGTGGGACGAGAAAGCTACAGTGACAGCTAATTTATGGCAAAATACACTCTGATTAAAAGGGCAAGACCCCATTTCCCTGTTGCCTGCAGTTATGTCAAACATCTCCATTATCGTTGGCAGTTGCATTGGAAACAATTTCCTTTAAGGTGCAATATTTCCTTATCAAATCTCTCCCTCTTTCTGTCAGGATTAAGAAACTCATATACACAGGCTATATAACCTCACTTGACCGCAGTCATTTCCATACTGTCAGCCTATAACCGCGGTTTTGAAACCCACATTAACTACCATGCAAAACGGTGAGTAAGGAGGCAGGGGAAGGAGAGAAACAGAGGTGAGCACACAGGATCATAAAGAATATCTGCAGCATGCCTTGACTATTAAACAGGGGAGGGCAAAGGAAAGGCAAAGATTTGTTATTTCCTCAGGAGAGCAACTACCTGCCCATCGCACAGCGTTCTCAAAGGGAGGTGTTTGCTAATGAACATCGCTCTCATCCAACCTCTAAATCTGCCCTCAGAGATTCCTCTGACTCAGTAAATGAGCGTGTATGGGCAGCTCTCGTACACTGAGCCACTCTGTGGTTCAATGGCTCTGTCGAGGCTCTCTCAAGTTTCAAGCTTAATTTGACACATTTACAAGTACAGGGAAATACTTAATATACGAGCACAACCCAACAGTGCAGTATTCAATATCAAAATAGTATAACTAATATAAATGAATGAAAGAAAACAGGAGAAATAAGAAATAAGAAATAAGAGAGGATGCTATGTACAGGGTCAGTGGCAGTACCACATTCACAATGTGCAGGGATACTGGAGTATTGATGTAGATATGTAGGCGGGGATTAGGAGAAAGTTACTGGTCACAGCTCTGAAAGCTGTTCAATGCTGATTACTTATAGTATGTGACAGATGACAAAATATATATATAGGCGGACTGAATGGATAGATGGTTTTACACTTGAAGTAACGTCTTAGATCACAGCTGCAGTACATAGAGTGCCATCAGAAAGTATTCCACATTTCATTGTGTTACTGAATTCAAAATGGATTCAATAGATTTTTCTATTTGATTGAAAATTAAATACAGAAAAAAACTCATTTACATAAGTATTCACACCCCTGAGTCAATACTTTGTAGAAGCACCTTTTGTAACAGTTTTCTTCTGGTGAAAGAGAGACGGACCAAAATGCAGCGTGGTGGTTATTCATGTTTCAGTTATAAAGACACTATACATGAATAAACTAACAAAAGTGCAAAAACCTAAACAGCCCTATCTGGTGCAAACACAGAGACAGGAAAAAGGACAATCACCCACAAAACCCAACACCAAACAGGCTACCTAAATATGGTTCCCAATCAGAGACAATGACTAACACCTGCCTCTGATTGAGAACCATCTGAGGCCAAACATAGAAATAGACTAACCAGACACACAACATAGAATGCCCACCCAGCTCACGTCCTGACCAACACTAAAACAAGGAAAACACATTCGAACGATGGTCAGAATGTGACGCCTTTGGCAGCAGTTACAGCTGAGTCTTTCTGGTTAAGTCTCTAAGAGCTTTGTGCAACATTTTCAAATGATTATTTTCAAAATTCCACAAGCTCTGTTAAATTGGTTGTTGATCATTCCTAGACAACCATTTGCAGGTCTTGTCATAGATTTTCAAGTAGATTTAAGTCAAAACTGTAACTCGGCCGCTCAGGAACATTCATCGTCATCTTAGTAAACAACTCCAGTGTTGGCATTGTGTTTTTGGTTATTGTCCTGCTGAAAGCTGAATTCATCTCCTAATGTCTGGTGGAAAGCAGTCTGAGCCAGGTTTTCCTATAGGATTTTGCTTGTGTTTAGCTCATTTCTGTTTCTTTTTTATCCTACAAAAATTGCAATCCTTAACCATTACAAACAGACCTGTAACATGATGCTGCCACCACTAACCTTGAAAATGTGGAGTGTAAAAATATGGCCAGTGTGTTGAATTGGATTTCCCCCAAACATAACACTTTGTATTCAGGACAAAAAGTTAATTGCTTTGCAACAATTTATGCAGTATTACTTTAGTGCATTGTTGCAAACAGGATGCATGTTTTGGAATATTTTGATTCTGTACAGGTGTCCTTCTTTTCTCTCTGTCAATTAGATTAGTATTGTGGAGTAACTACAATGTTGTTGATCCATCCTCAGTTTTCACCTATAACAGCCATTAAACTCTGTAACTGTTTTAGTCACTATTGGTGAAATTCCTGAGTGGTTTCCTTCCTCTCTGGCAACTAAGTTAGGAAGGACACCTGTATCTTTGTAGTAACTTGGTGTATTGATACAAAGTATAATTAATAACTTCACCATGCTCAAAAGGAAGTTCAATGTCTGTTTATTTCATTGTTTTTATCCATCTACCAATAGGTGCCCTTCTTTGCGATGCATTGGAAACCCCCGCTGGTCTTTGTGGTTGAATCTGTGTTTGAAATACACTGCTCGACTGAGGGACCTTAAAGATAATTGTATGTGTGGGGTACGGAGATGAGGTCATCATTAAAAAATCATGTTAAACCTTATTATTGCACACATAATGAGTCCATGCAACTTATTAGGTGACTTGCTAAGCAAATTTGTACTCATTAACTTATTTAGGCTTGCCATAACAAAGGGGTTGCATACTTATTGACTTCAGACAATTCAGCTTTTCATTTTGTTTTAATTTGTACAAAAAAAAAGATATACAGTACAAGTCAAAAGTTTGGACACACCTACTCATTCAAGGCTTTTTCTTTATTTATACTATTTTCTACATTGTAGAATAATAGTGAAGACATTAAAACTATGAAATAATACATATGCAATCATGTAGTAACCAAAAAAGTAAAAACAATCTAAATATATATTTGAGATTGTTCATAGCAGCCACCCTTTGCCTTGATGACAGCTTTGCACACTATTGAAATGATCTCAGCCATCTTCATGAGGTAGTCACCTGGAATGTATTTCAATGAACATGTGTGCCTTGATAAAAGTTCATTTGTGGAATTTCTTTACTTCTTAATGTATTTGAGTCAATCAGTTCTGTTGTGACAAGATATGGTTGGTATACAGAAGATAGCCCTATTTGGTAAAAGACCAAGTCCATATTATGGCAAGAACAGCTCAAATAAGCAAGGAGAAATGAGAGTCCGTCATTTCTTTAAGACAGGTCAGACAATCCAGGACATTAAGAACTTTGAAAGTTTCTTCAAGTACAGTCGCAAAAACCATCAACTGCTATGGTGAAACTGGCTCTGAAGAGGACCTCCACAGGAAAGGAAGACCCAGAGTTACCTCTGATGCAGAGGATAAGTTCATTAGAGTTACCAGCATCAGAAATCGGCAGTAAACTGCACCTCAGATTGCAGTCCAAATAAATGCTTCACAGAGTTCAAGGAACAGACACATCTCAACATCAACTGTTCAGGGGAGACTGTGTAAAGCATGGTTGAATTGCTGCAAAGAAACCATTACTAAAGGACACCAATAACAAGAAGAGACATGTTTGGGCCAAGAAACATGAGCAATGGACATTAGACCGGTGGCAATCGGTCTGATGAGTCCAAATTTGAGGTTTCTGGTTCCAACCACGTCTTATTGAGACGCAAGGTAGGTGAACGGATGATCTCCACATGTGTGGATCCCACCGTGAAGCATGGAGGAGGAGGTGTGATGGTGTGGGGGTGCTTTGCTAGTGACCCTGTCAGTGATTTATTTCGAATTCTTGGCACACTTAACCTATCAGGTTTGAAGGTAAGACCCAGATCCAGACCACATTGAATAAACAATTGTTTAATGATCCAATAGGTGCAGGAAATAGACAGGTCAAGGCAGACAGGGGTCAGAAAACCAGAGGTGAGGCAACGGTACCGGATGGCAGGCAGACTCATGGCCAGGGTAAGCAGATGTCAAAAGCCAGCAGGGGTCAGAAAACCAGAGGTGAGGCAAAGGTACAGGTCGGTAGGCAGGCTCAGGTTCAGGGGCAGGCAGAGTGGTCAGGCAGGTGGGCTCGGAGTCAAGACAGGCAATGGTCAAAACCAGGAGGGCGAGAAAAGAAATAGCAGGAGATGAGAAACAAAATGCTGGTTGACTTGACAAACAAGTTGAACTGGCAACAGACAGATAGAGAACACAGGTATAAATACACAGGGGATAATGGGGAAGATGGTTGACACCTGGAGGGGGGTGGAGACAATGACAAGGACAGGTGAAAAACAGATCAGGGAGTGACATAACCAACATGGCAACCACAGCATTCTGCAGTGATACGCCATGCCATCTGGTTTGCGTTTAGTGGGACTATCATTTGTTAATTAACAGGACAATGACCCAAAACACACCTCCAGGCTGTGTAAGGCTGAGTAAGGGTTACAGTGCCTTGCGAATGTATTCGGCCCCCTTGAACTTTGCGACCTTTTGCCACATTTCAGGCTTCAAACATAAAGATATAAAACTGCATTTTTTTTTGTGAAGAATCAACAAGAAGTGGGACACAATCATGAAGTGGAACGACATTTATTGGATATTTCAAACTTTTTTAACAAATGAAAAATTGGGCGTGCAGAATTATTCAGCACATTTAAGTTCAGTGCAGCAAAGTAAAGTGAAGTAAAAGCAACCAACAAGTGCTCAGCATATGTGGGAACTCCTTCAAGACTGTTGGAAAGGAATTTCAGGTGACTACCTCATGTAGCTGGTTGAGAGAATGCCAAGAGTGTGCAAAGATGTCATCAAGGCATAGAGTGGCTACTTTGAAGAATCTCAAATCTGAAATCTGTTTAACACTTTATTTCATAGTGTTGCTGTATTCACTATTATTGTACAATGTAGAAAATAGTAAAATTATAGAAAAACCCTTGAATGAGTAGGTGTGTCCAAACCATTGACTTGTACTGTATACTGTATATACATAATTCCACATTGACATTATGGGGTATTGTGTGTAGGCCAGTGACAAAAAAAATATAAATACATCTTTAATAATATAATAATAATAATATATGCCATTTAGCAGACGCTTTTATCCAAAGCGACTTACAGTCATGTGTGCATACATTCTACGTATGGGTGGTCCCGGGAATTGAACCCACTACCCTGGCGTTACAAGCGCCATGCTCTACCAACTGAGCTACAGAAGGACCCAGCCTGTAACACATCTTTGTTTAATTTATTTTTTATTCAAGGGGTGTGAATACTTTCTGAAGGCACTGTAGGAGAAGCCAAACACTGTGTTTACTTTCAAATAAAATATTAGAAATAGCAGGAGTAATAAAATATTACTCAGGGTCTATCAGAGATGAGTACAGATTGAGGATCATGTCAAAAGAATGAGGAATACTTTTCAAAATGACAAAAGAAAAAAATATGTGATCGTTAAACTAGCACTGACTTTGCTGACAGCTACTCTATTGAAAAGAAATGTCCAGAATATGACTGTGAAATGTGGTTGTCTCATTTACCTATACGGAAATCCTCTATCCAGAAGACACAAGACATGTGGAGAGTCGTTGAGACTGGTTTCTAATCCCTAGTTTGTTTCTTCATTAGTTCTTGTTTCTAACGTTACTGTCTGGAACTACTCTTCAGAAAACGTTACTATCATTCTACTCATGCTTTGTCTGTGAGAGCCCTGACAGCCTAAAGGAAACAGACTGGAACTATCGCACCAGACCACCACCGCACCCAGACAGTATGGCACACACACACAATACAACCCACACACACCACAAGAGCACTTGACACATTGGTTCCAGTCCAGCGGTCCTGATGTTGGCACCACAGCGGCAGCCATTATAAAGAGCATACGGAGTGTGTTTGTAAAAGGTTTAGCTTCCATCTGAACCATACATATTTGTATCATTGTTTGAGGCAGTCAAATGTGTTAACTTCTGGTTAATTTTCTCTAGCACGGCCTGAGACATGATGAGTATATATACAATAATCATTATGACTACTTGTGTTGAACAACATGTTTAATCGGAAGGGTATATGAAGTTTCACAGAGGGGATTCATAAATCTTATGTAAAACTGTTAAATGTGTAACGGCATTCAGAGGAAGAAGGTGAGAACCAAGGTGCAGCGTTGTAAGTGTCCATGATAATTTATTATATCAGAACACGAGAAAATACCAAATAACAAAGTGCAGGAAAGAAATTAAAATCAAAACAGTTCTGTATGGTGAAAACACAGACAGAGAAAACAGCTACCCACAAACACCAGGTGGGAACAGGCTACCTAAGTATGGTTCTCAATCAGAGACAACGATTGACAGCTGCCTCTGATTGGGAACCATACCAGGCCAAACACATAGAACTATAACACACAGAACAAACATAGAATGCCCACTCCAACTCACGCCCTGACCAAACTAAAATAGAGACATAAAAAAGGAACTAAAGGAATGTGACAAAATGAAAGAGAACAGTCAAAACGAAGGATTGCAGCTCAGTAAAGTATCCTGTTGTCCTTCCATATGTTCAGACACAGCATACATGGCTCCATGTAGTAAACAAATCAAATTCAGTCCATTATCTCCATTATTTATCTCATAAACATTCTTCCTATATCTTCACCTGAGATGCATTATCCCAGCTGACAGCAAGTGAAAATGAGAAAAGTTCACAGTTCCTTGACTTAGTAAGAAGTTTAGAGGAGGAAGGGGTGCTATTAGTTTTACTATGTCACATTTTATTTGGCAAGGCAAAGATGCCCCCTTTGCTAAGATTCTGCTCATTCTGCACACTTTAATGTAGCCCAGCATGCCCTCCAGCATCTCCTCTCATCATCTCCCATTGGGTACGGTGAGATGCTAAATAAATGTTCTGCTGTAGAATGAGACTGTACATAGAGCTCATGCTCAGCGGGAGCCTGTGGGAAACAAGCGACGGTGTCCTGGACAACACGTCAGCATGAATTCTGTCCACACCAGTAGTGGTATTGCACAAAGCACCCTGTTTTTTTAGATGGACCTCATCAACATCACTGTCTGTTTAAATCAAAAATAAGCATTTCTGTTGACTAGATAGCCAGAAATGACGCATGGAGAGTGGAGTAGTTTGGAAAAAGAAGAGATGAAGGAAAGCTAAATCTTGTGTGAGCTTGCAAGCAAGTCTCAGCTGTAAATGAGAACTTGTTCTCAACTGGCCTACCTAGTTAAATAAAGGTGACATTTTTTTAAGTGTGTATGTGTATGAGTTGTGTAAGACAGACTATAATGTGAGACAAGTATACTATACAGCTGTCAAGGAACCAGACTTCTTTATAGCGGCTGTCTTGCCTTGTCTGCAGGAGATGATGGGTTTTTCCCTGAGATTTCATCAGGTCAGGAGTTTAGCCCCATATGTGAACCGCTTTATCAAACAGCCGCATCAAGGCTGCATTAGTCGAGAAATAAGTTCTCTCCCCCATCCCTTGTTCTGTGTGTGGCCCTCCATACCTTCCTCCCATTGTCAGCATGCTTTACTGCCACTACCAGCCATCTCTCAAACACTCTCCTGCCCCTGAGCTGCAGAGAAACCAGGGTGAAGAAGAAGAAAAGGAGGGGAAGAAACCAGGGTGCTCCGATGAATTTCAAGACCACTTACCAAGCCATCAGACATATGGAGCACAAAAGGACAGTAAATTCAGTCTGGGGAAGCTGTGACTTGGTAAAATCATCCAGAAAAGTCCTGAAATCAATGCAGGATTCACAATTTTAGCTAATCTTTCATTTAAGTGAGTTGGAAATATTAAGGACTTCAGTGTTTCACTGATGTTTTCTATTTTGTTCCTTATTGCAATGTCAGACATTGGATGATGACATAGGCAACATGGATGCCATCGTTTTCTCGTTGTGCTGACCTTTCCACCCACCCTGTATTTTTAAAGGTAAAAACCACTGGTCAACCCAAGGCTCCTGAATTAAGCATGAGTCCTGCAAACCTCTGCCTCTCCTAGCAGATTATGCAGCCCCAAGTGACCAAATAGGCCACATGTAAGTCTCTCCCAGAAAATAATAAGGCGCAATAGGACATACACTGTGTTGGCCAGTGTGCACACTCAATCATGGTTCATTACAACACCACTGTGGCATGTGGAATTTGGAAAGTGTTAGCATAATATAGCAGAGAATGATAGGGATTCCAATTCCTAATGTATTGGGTTTAGGGTCTTTATTCAGAAAGCCATTTGGAATGGAGACCTCGGGCCAATTCCATGCCAGCGGGAGCGGAAAATATTTTTGGTATCTCAGACTGTTCCGTCAATTCTCACATAGGAACTTCATTGGGAGAAAGGAGGTTGAACATGCTTTTTACATTTGCATCACAAATCATAACAAAAAAATGATGATGAAATTGGCCATTTTAGACCTTTTTAGACCTATACCCGCCTCCTGTAAAGACCCTATGTTCTGTGAACCGTAGATGATACAGACAACATATTGTTGTTGTTATAGAGTATGTCTAGAAAATTCATTGGAAATACATATTTTCACATACATTTATTTATTCAACATTACAAATATTAATATTAATACCTCAAAATGACCCTTTTAGGTTGTTCGTATGTGATAGAAATGTAAAAAGCTTTTCAAACCTCCTTCCTCCCAATGATGTTTCTATATGAGAATTGCCAGAAAAATCTGAGATGACAAAGATATTTTGCACTCCATTGGCGTGGAGTTGCCCCTAGGAGTCAAAACGTTGTTTCAATTAACCACATGGAAACACAGCAAGCATAAATCACAGTATGCAGAGCCCTCTTTTACGTTTTAAGGATTCCAATATAACAATGGAGATACATTCCATTCAAAATGTGAAAACAGAACTCCCCCCACCCTCTCTCTCTCTCTCTCTCTCTCTCTCTCTCTCTCTCTCTCTCTCTCTCTCTCTCTCTCTCTCTCTCTCTCTCTCTCTCTCTCTCTCTCTCTCTCTCTCTCTCTCTCTCTCTCTCTCTCTCTCTCTCTCTCTCTCTCTCTCTCTCTCTCTCTCTCTCTCTCTCTCTCTCTCTCTGTCTCTCTCTGTCTCTCTCTCTCTCTCTCTCTCTCTCTCTCTCTCTCTCTCTCTCTCTCTCTCTCTCTCTCTCTCTCTCTCTCTCTCTCTCTCTCTCTCTCTCTCTCTCTCTCTCTCTCTCTCTCTCTCTCTCTCTCTCTCTCTCTCTCTGTCTCTCTCTCTCTCTCTCTCTCTCTCTCTCTCTCTCTCTCTCTCTCTCTCTCTCTCTCTCTCTCTCTCTCTCTCTCTCTCTCTCTCTCTCTCTCTCTCTCTCTCTCTCTCTCTGTCTCTCTCTGTCTCTCTCTCTCTCTCTCTCTCTCTCTCTCTCTCTCTCTCTCTCTCTCTCTCTCTCTCTCTCTGTCTCTCTCTCTCTCTCTCTCTCTCTCTGTCTCTCTCTCTCTCTCTGTCTCTCTCTCTCTCTCTCTCTCTCTCTCTCTCTCTCTCTCTCTCTCTCTCTCTCTCTCTCTCTCTCTCTCTCTCTCTCTCTCTCTCTCTCTCTCTCTCTCTCTCTCTGTCTCTCTCTCTCTCTCTCTCTCTCTCTCTCTCTCTCTCTCTCTCTCTCTCTCTCTCTCTTACTCTCTCTCTCTCTCTCTCTCTCTCTCTCTCTCTCTCTCTCTCTCTCTCTCTCTCTCTCTCTCTCTCTCTCTCTCTCTCTATCCCCCCCTCATCATCATCCCCATTGTCTTGAGGCAAATTAATGTAGTCTATCTGGCAGCAATCCTATATTACAGCAATTGGTAAACCATGCTCCATGGAGTTTGTGAGGTGCTGTGTATTGAAACGCAATACATTTGTTTGATTATTTGTTTTTTTTTAAACTAAACAATTACAATCATTTCTCATTTAAATGAGCATTCACATTGCCAAATCTTTTCCCAGTCCATTTCACCATATCTAGAATCATAATTTGTCATGATTGCACATGAAAGAGTTTTGTATCATTTTTACGATAGTGTTACAGAGGATTTGCAATGGTTCATTGAAATGTTTCTACATGATTGATTAAACACTAATAACCATTTGATACTTTGGAGATCATACCGTACACATCACTAAGGACTAAACATGGTCCGCACACACAGTCTCTAGGCTCTTTAAAAAATATGTATATTCTAGTTTTACCAATGACCTGCCACCGGCTGTCACGTTCTGTCCATCGTTCGTATGTGTTTTCCTTGTTTTAGTGTTGGTCAGGACGTGAGCTGGGTGGGCATTCTATGTTGTGTGTCTGGTTTGTCTATTTCTATGTTTGGCCTGATATGGTTCTCAATCAGAGGCAGGTGTTAGTCATTGTCTCTGATTGGAAACCATATTTAGGTAGCCTGTTTTGTGTTGGGTTTTGTGGGTGATTGTTCCTGTCTCTTTGTTTTGCACCAGATAGGGCTGTTTTTGGTTTTCCGCGTTTATTGTTTTGTAGTGTTCATGTTTATCTGTTTTTATTAAACATGAGTCAATATAACCACGCTGCGTTTTGGTCCTCCTCTTCTTCACCACAGGAAAACCCTGACACCGGCATTAAACAAAGCCTGTGTGTCCATGTTTGCTGATGATTCAAACATATATGTGCCAGAAACCACAGCTAATGAAGTCACTGAAACTCTCAACAAGGAGTTGCAGTCAGTTTTGGAATGGGTGACCAGTAATAAACATCTCTAAAACTAAGTCCATTGAATTTGGTACAAATCATTCCCTAAGCTATAGACCTCACTTGTATCTGGTAATGAATGGTGTGGCTGTTGAACAAGTTGAGGAGACTAAATAACTTGGTGTTACCTTAGGTCAAAACATATAGATTCAATGGTTGTAAAGTTTGTCCATAATAAAGAAATGCTCTGCTTTTTTGACATACAACTATACCCCACCAGATATGCCACCTGGGGTCTTTTCACAGTCCCAAAATCCAGAACAAATTTTAAAGTGTTCAATATTATTTTGAGCCATTATGGCATGGAACTCACATCTCATATTACTCAAATGAACAGCAGACCTGTTTAAAAAACAGATAAAGCAACATCTCATGGCACAACGCCTCTCCCATGTTTGACTTAGATATTTTGTGGGTATGTATTGATACTGTATGCTATTTTGTCCTTCAGCTGTTCTTGTTTAATGTTCTGTATTATGTCATGTTTCATGTTGTGTGTGAACCCAAGGAAGAGTAGCTGGCGCATCCTCAAAAATGTATACAGCTGCACCATCGAGAGCATCTTGACTGGCTGCATCACCGCTTGGTATGGCAAATGCACAGCCCTTGAACGCAAAGCGCAACAGTGGGTGGTGTGGACAGCCCAGTACATCACTGGGGTTGATATCCCTGCCATACAGGACCTCTATATCAGGCTGTGTCAGAGGAAGGCACAAGAAATTGCAAAGGACTCAAGCCACCAAAGCTATAGACTGTTCACTCTACTACCGTCCAGAAAACCGTACATGAACATCGGATCGGAATAACAGGCTCCGAGACAGCTTCAACCCCCAAGGCATAAGACTGCTAAATAGCCAGACTGCTAGTTAATTAACTGGTTACCCAAACTATCAACACTGATTCTACCTTGTACTGACCCTACGCACACTCACTAGACTATATATATACACACCATATACAGACTCACACACACTGCATTGATACACGTTCACATACACTACATATGCACACACACACACATAAAACACACACGCACACCGACACAACACAAAAACACATACACACACGCACACTTTCACCCTCATAATTTCCTGATGTTACTCTGTTCTTCATTTTACCCTTACTATTATCTATCCTGATGCCTAGTCACTTTACCCTTCCTTCATGTACATATCTACCTCAAATACCTTGTAATCTCTGCACATTGATCTGGTACTGGTACTCCCTGTGTATAGCTCCATTCTTGTGTATTTGATTTGAATCCTCTTGTGTTACTCTGCATCGTTGGGAAGGGCTCGTAAGCATACATTTCACGGTGAAGTCTACACCCGTTGTATTCGGTGCATGTGACAAATACACAGGTACGGTATTGTTAAAGACCCAAAACCTACCTAGTATTTGACTTTATTCTATTCTTCTTGACAACCAGAATGGAGGAAGAAAGGCTTACACAATCGTCTACTGTCTAACATTTCACTGAAGCATGCTTTAGTTTTTCATCTCCCGAAGTGAGTGAAGCGTCCCCAAAGGGACCACTCTGCCTGGCCCTATCTGGATATCATATCAGGGAAATCCCAGTGCTTTCCCTCTTCTCCTGTAATCCATTGCCTGCTGAGATTCTAGAGTTGTCTCCAATGTTCTAGAAACCTATTAATCACCCACTGCCAGAGTCCTGTTTAAATATGCTGCCTCTCAGACACAGATATGCTAGTTTGCTATATAGGCCCTGAAGGACCATAATGATTATACTTGGCTCATATTATTTATCAACGTCAGTTCAATGAGGCAGGCAAAAACGTGATAGGCCATCATTTGTGGTATAGAATGTCAGACTTTGTCTCGTCAGAAGGAGTACAAACTGCTATCCTGGGAGATGAGGACCAGCTTTGAAGTGAATTTAAGTGAATCTGTGGAGTACCAGGTGGAAGAGACTGAAAACTCATAAAAAGCAATAGATGAGAGGCAAATAGCTAGCTTCTCCCTAAAACTAAATGGCAATTGTATCTAAATTAATGTATTCACACAGGGTCTAAGCAGCATGACAAACAATACATACAGTATAAAGATAATTCTTTATGCAAAATTGTCCTTGAGGCACAGTAGACAGAGGCTAAAATAATGGATAAATCCAGATATTCTTGATGAAACGTATCAATTGATGCCCCATTCAAGTGTGATTACCCAAACCCTTTCCAGAGTACAACACAGACACTTGAACCTCTTCTCCTGGAGGGAAGGTTTCCAACTGGTTCCCCAAGATCTATTTTTAATTTACTGACAGCTGGACTAATAATAAACTCAATAACAGTAACTGCCTTCTAATGGACTTGCACAGCCCTCCTCGTGGCTTTAACCTGTTTATGTTTAGGTGGGAGGTTGCCAAAGCAAACATACTATGTTTTATCGCACTGGGATTCAATAAAAAAACAAAGCTGCTGCTTGCCGACATGCTAAAATGGAAATGGTCACTATTAAAAGGATCTAAATAACTTAACCATGTGACTATTTTAACAGTTATTCCTGTGTCCTCTGTAATATGCATGAAGGAGTTGGTATTCAATTCTCTTGCATTTATAAACAAGGTGCAAGACTCTTCATCATAATGCATCTTTCAATAGCATTTATAAAATACCAAGGCCCTCTTTACTTGACACCCAGCGTCACAACACGTTATGACACAAATCTATATCAATACATGTTGAAATAATCGACTAACTCCAAGCCAACTATTCATTCATCATAAATGTTATCAATAAATGTTATCAATAAATGTTGATCATAAATGTTGTCAATGCAAATGACTATTTTCATTGACACCCCATCCAATAACAAATGTGCTTAGCTCAACAGTTCTCCACACTGTACGTACCTCACCACACACTGACAGTCATCTACACAGATGGCCACCATTTTCATAATAATACTCCCACAACCCCTCAACTTCTCTACACCCACATTTCATTGGCCCTCTACAGGGTCCAGGGCTAGGGAACCCACATCAGTCACAGGCAGAAGGGGGTTGAGAGGAGATGTCTGAAAACCACTCTACATCACAGACTGAATTAGTACACAATTGATGCTGGGCCAGACTGGGGGATGCTCTGTGCTCCCTGACCCTGGTGAACTACCCTCTTATTTCACCCAGGCTGACAGAGCAGAGGCTGGGGGCACCGCTTAAGCTGTCACTCTCTACCTACTTGCTGTTGATGTGTTCAACCTGAAAAACCTTGTAAGTGTGAAACTGCGGAACACCTTGTGATGACAATACATCTTTAGATATCGGGCACATGGCATTTCAGAAGAATTTGGAAAAATGTATTGTTGAGTGTAACTGTTGAAAATTCTACCTTAAATTCGAAGGGAGTTTGAGGTCAACCTTAATGTTCATCACACTTGGTTGCAACTTCACAACACCTCAGAGTTCTTATTTTACAGTAATCAGAGATACTTAATTAATTAAGATCAGGCCATCAATCAGCCAGGAGCAGGATCCCATCAATCAATCTTTAATATGCAGTACATATCTATTATCTGTCATTTATAGCCTTCAGTGGATTATAGATAGTTCCCAAAATTCATTGCCTCCTCTGATTACTCAGGGCTACAGCATCAGATGAATATACTGTTTGACTTAATCCAGAGGAAATTCATATCCTACCACAGATCTAACAGGATTCAAGGAGAGTTGACCTTTGAAATCTCTTGACTGATGGGATATGTTAGAAATGATCTTATTACTAAATCAAACTGTTAGTCGTCTATTTATCAATTGAATATAATGACTCAATATATATTAATTTGAGGGTAATTGATGGTTTTGGAATATAGGACATTAAAGGAACAGCAGACTTCCTTTGACTGTTTTTGTTGTTGATGGTCAAACCAGTACCCAGATAGTTTTATTAACTAAGCATATCCAGAAGGATTATTATGTGAGGGTAGAAAAATAATATCCCTCGCCCTGCAAACATCGATGCAGTATAATGAAACTGAAGTTATTTCTGGCGTTTATCCCAAAACTCTATTCATTCCCTAATTATTTTCCCCATAGGAATGGCTGAACGGACCAGAGGTAACTCATTCACAGTTTTTAGGACTACAAGCTGGCGAGCTCTATAACCCAAGCTAAATAATATAATAAGCTATTATCTGCTGTTATCTCTTTCACTCTGGACATGACCTGGTTCTCTTGCCCTGTTCATTACAGTATGCTTTTAAATGGTAGTAAATGTTTATTGTCTGTAAATTCTCTGGCCCATCTGCAATATGTATCCAGAATAATTGCCAAATGTATGAGTTTATGCTACTCTGCTCAAATGAGTCAAGGACACTTTTGCATGATCAATGTGAAATGCACAGCACATGCATCACTTCTTGTGTTTCTGCGAGTGCTTTTCTTTAATGAGGAGGAGGAAAAGTGACTCAACAATCTTTCAAAATGGCCGCCGACAGTAACACTGTTTTGCAATTCAGAAGAACTGTTTTGAGATAAAGGCACTATATTTGTCACAGATCTAGATTTATGTAGAGAAAGAGAGATAAATCTAGCTATGTAGCATATCTGACTCCATAGCTAGGTTGTGTACACTGTCATAGCCAACTGTCATTTCATTCAATAGCACTCAGGCACTAACAGTCCGCTGGAACCCCCTCTATAGGTGATATCTATGTAGTAGAGGTCCCACAACACTCCCAGAGGACATATCTAACTTTGTGCATATCTCAAGAGATACCTGGATTCAAATGCTTCAATGTGTGCCCTGTATCCCACACTGTCTTGGTCAAATGCAGATGTGCAGATATATCCATATTTTGCCACTATAACAAAAACATGTATGTATATATTTTTGAATTAGATCAAAATAACTGTTCAAAGCATACATTTTTAAATATATGCTGCTTTTGTGGAATTTAAACCATTTAAATGTGTTAGAAAAGGTTAATAAAATAAAACGTGTTATTGCTTGACAGTGTCTCTTTGCAATCATTACCAATTTTTGGAGTTAAAAATAACCGCAGTTGGTGCTAAAAATGACGTTTTAAATATATTATATGTTGGCGCTTTTAAATATATTATATGTTGCCGTTTTTAGGAACTATAATGTTCTATTATTGGCCACTTTGACCATGTTTTTTCTTTTGTTTGTTCTTTTTGGTTTGCTGTACCTCCTGTCAAGCATAATTGCAGAAATTGCAGCAGTGCTTTGTGCTTTTAGAAGGAAAGTGCTCTCCGCTCCCTGGTGTATTAGCTGTCACCATCCACCATGTCAAGCTCATAATATATAACATAGCACTGGCACTGAATAAGACCGTAACACCTGGCCTCTAATGCTAGTTTACGGAAACCCCTCCATGAGGAAATGTTCTTTGTAGAACATATAAACTGTGCAGTGCAGTTTGCATTAAATAACCTGAAATTGAACAGCTCCAGCAAACATTTCCTTAAGAAATCAACCCTGTGAAAAGGAATAGGGTTGATTTGTTCTGCCAAATCGTTAGCACCTCAAGTTGCAAAATAATAACCATACTCCCCTCAACAGAGTTTTCAGGCTGCCAAACTCCCCTTGACACCAAACATTACCACTAATTAAAGCAAGGCAAGAATCCTGACAGTGAGAATTGATTGATCAAATGAAATCAAACTTTATTTGTCACATGTGCAGAATACAAAAAGTGTAGACTTTTCCATTAAATACTTACTGACAAGCCCTTAACCAACAGCGCAGTTCAAGAAGAGTTAAGAAAATATTTACAGGTTAGTTGAGGTAATGTGTACATGTAGGTCGGGGTGAAGTGACTATGCATAGATAATAAACAATGAGTAGCAGCAGTATACAAAAGGGAGGGGAGGGGGGCGGGGGTCAATGACAATTGTATGGGCTTTCCTCTGACACCGCTTATTATATAGGTCCTGGATGGCAGGAAGCTTGGCCCCAGTTATGTACTGGGCCATTCACACTACCATCTGTAACGCCTTACGTTCAGATGCCGAGCAGTTGCCATACCAGGTGGTGATGCAACCGGTCAGGATGCTCTCAATGGTGCAGCTGTAGAAACTTTTGAGGACCTGGGGACCTATGCCAAATCTTTTCAGTCTCCATAGGGGAAAAGGTTTTGTTGTGCCCTCTTCACGACTGTCTTGGTATGATCGGACCATGATAGTTCGATGGTGATGTGGATACCAAGGAACTTGAAACTTCCGACCTCTCTACTAGAGCCCTGTTGATGTTAATGGGAGCCTGTTCGGCCCGCCTTTTCCTGTAGTCCACGATCAACTCCTTAGTCTTGTTTACATTGAAGGAGAGGTTGTTGTCCTGGCACCACACTGCCAGTTCTCTGACCTACTCCCTATAGGCCATCTCATCGTTGTCGGTGATCAGGCCTACCATTGTTGTGTCATCAACAAACTTAATGATGGTGTTGGAGTTGTGTTTGGCCACGTAATCGTGTGTGAACAGGGATTACAGGAGGGGACTAAGTACACACCCCTCAGGGGCCCCAGAGTTAAGGATCAGCGTGGCAGATGTGTTGTTACCTACTCTTACCACCTGGGGGTGGCTCGTCAGGATCCAGTTGCAGAGGGAGGTGTTTAGTCCCAAAGTCCTTAGCTTAGTGATGAGCTTCATGGGCACTATGGTGTTGAAAGCTGAGCTGTAGTCAACGAACAGTATTCTCACATATGTGTTCCTTTTGTCCAGGTGAGAAAGGGCAGTGTGGAGTGCGATTGAGATTGCATCATCTGTGGATCTGTTGGGGCGGTATGCAAATTGGAGTGGGTCTAGGGTGTCCGGGAGGATGTTGTTGATGTGAGCCATGACCAGCCTTTCAAAGCACTTCATGGCTACCGACGTGAGTGCCACGGGGCAGTAGTCATTTAGGTAGGTTGACTCCGCTTATGGTGGTCTAATTGAAACATGTAGGTATTACAGACTCTGTCAGAGAGAGGTTGAAAATGTCAGTGAAGACACTTTTCAGTTGGTTCGCGCATGCTTTGAGTACATGTCCTGGTAATCGGTCTGGCTTCTGGTTGGGATATGTACGTACAGTCACTGTGGGGACGACGTCGTCGATGCACTTATTGATGAAGCCGATGACTGAGGTGGTATACTCCTCAATGTCATTGGATGAATCCCGGGAAACATATTCCAGTCTGTGCTAGCAAAACAGTCCTGTAGTGAAGCATCCGCGTCATCTGACCACTTCTGTATTGAGCGAGTCACGGGTACTTCCTGCTTTAGTTTTTGCTTGTAAGCAGAAATCAGGAGGATAGAATTATGGTCAGATTTGCCAAATGGAGGGCGGGGGAGAGCTTAGTATGCATCTCTGTGTGTGGAGTAAAGGTGATCTAGGATTAATTTTGTTTTCTCTCTCTGGTTGTACATGTGACATGCTGGTCAAAATTTGGTAAAACTGATTTAAGTTTGCCTGCATTAAAGTCCCCGGCCACTAAGAGCACCGCTTCTAGGTGAGCATTTTCTTCTTTGCTTATGGCCTTATAGAGTTGGTTGAGAGAGGTCTTAGTGCCAGCTTCATTCTGTGGTGGTAAATAGACAGCTAGGAATAATATAGAAGAGAACTCTATTGGTAGATAGTGTGGTCTACAGCTTATCATAAGGTACAGGCGAGCAATATCTCGAGACTTCTTTAAAACCTCTTTGGGCCTGCGGTATTTTCATGTCCGGATGAAAAGCGTGCCCAAAGTAAAATGCCTGTTTCTCAGGCCCAAAAGCTAGTATATGCATATAATTAGATTTAGATTGAGAACAATCTAAAGTTTCTAAAACTGTTAAAATCATGTCTGTGAGTATAACAGGACTTATTTGGCAGGCGAAACCCCGAGGACAAACCATCCAGGATTTATTTTTTGAGATGACTGTGTTTTCAATTGATTTCTATGGGATAATAGATTTATGAGGCATCTGGTTGCAGTTCCTATGGCTTCCACTCGATGTCAACAGTCTTTAGAAATTGGTTGATGTTTTTCCTTTGAGAAATTAAGAAGTAGCCCTTTCCTTTCTGGGAGTCGAGCCCAGTGGACTGTTGTGTT
The DNA here is from genome assembly GCF_023373465.1 of Oncorhynchus keta. Taxonomy (NCBI): domain Eukaryota; kingdom Metazoa; phylum Chordata; class Actinopteri; order Salmoniformes; family Salmonidae; genus Oncorhynchus; species Oncorhynchus keta. Next base: position 18,353,272 of record NC_068456.1, read on the forward strand.
TGGGGCGCGTGACCTGATGCTCGCTCCACTTTCATTTTATCCGCTATTTAACACAGTTAATCCCGTCTTAAATTTGATTGATTATTTACGTTTTAAAATAACTAAAGTTGGATTAGGAAAGTTGTTTGAAATGTTTGGACCAAGTTTACAGGTAACATATTAGATAATTTGTAGTCATGTTGGGCGAGTTGGAACCGGTGTTTTTCTGAATCAAACACGCCAAATAAATTGACATTTTGGGGATATAACAACGGAATTAATCGAACAAAATCATTATTTGTGATGTTACTGGGACATATTGGAGTGCCAACAGAAGATCTTCAAAGGTAAGGCATGAATTATATCGTTATTTCTGAGTTTTGTGTTGCGCGGTTTGAAATATGATTGTCATGTGTTTGTATGATGGGGTGAAGTCTTCAGATAATAGCATGGATTAACAAGAATTTTGGCTTCATTTTGGTATATTGCACTTGTGATTTTATGAAAGTTAAATATTTCTAATAATTTCATTTGAATTTGGCGCTCTGCCATTTCACTGGATGTTGTCAAATCGATCCTGCTAACGGGATTTGATCCATAAAAGTTTTAATATTAGACATTGCACACCAGTTGTTTTTGACAAATAAACACACACCCCCACCCCAGTCTTACCAGTAGCGTCTCTGTCCTGCCGGTGCATGGAAAATCCCGCTAGCTCTATATTGTCCTTATCTTCGTTCAGCCACGTCTCGGTGAAACAAGATGTTACAGTTTTTAATGTCCCGTTGATAGGATAATCTTAATCGTAGGTCATCAATTTTATTATCCAATGATTGCACGTTAGCAAGAAGAATGATGGCAGTGGGAGTTCTTCAGAAGGATGCTCGATATGCGGCCCCTTTTCCTGTGTCTTTTCTTCACGCAAAAGGCATAGATCTGGGCCTGTTCCAGTCAAAGCAGGATATCCTTCTCGTCGGACTCGTTAAAGGAAAAGGTGTCTTCCAGTCCGCAATGAGTAATCACTGTTCCGATGTCCAGAAGTTATTTTCGGTCATAAGAGGTGGTAGCAGCAACATTATGAAGACAATAAGTTAAAATATAAGTTACACAAAAGGCAAAAAAATAACAAACTACAATTGGTTGGGAGAATTGGTTCGGCACGGTCTTAGGAACATCTTATGTGCATCATAGTTCGGTGAGTAACAATTATAGTAAGTTATATATCTGGTTTTTAAAAAGAAGTTCAGGAATCCAAGTACTTTTCACTTTCAACCTTTCCTTTTCAAACTATTGCTTTTTACTTTAAAGCTTTCCTTCTTCAAGCTTTGTGTATGTGTAACTCTGTGTTGTTGTTTTTGTCGCACTGCTTTTCTTTATCTTGGCCAGGTCGCAGTTGTAAAGGAGAACTTGTTCTCAACTGGCCTACCTGGTTAAATATAGGTGGAATAAAAGCAAATAAAAATAGCTCTACCTGTGGTAGAGCTGGAGCTGGGCTTCTACTACTTTCTCTACTCACACACACAGAGAGAGAGAGAGAGAGAGAGAGAGAGAGAGAGAGAGAGAGAGAGAGAGAGAGAGAGAGAGAGAGAGAGAGAGAGAGAGAGAGGGAGAGAGAGAGAGAGATGAGAATACAGTGCTTTCTCCAGTATTCACTGTCAGGCGGCATAATTTCTTCCTCGTTAGTCTGTCAGGATCCATAACTTAGTTTCAGGTTAATATGATGTAATAAAGGATCTGCCCTGAGGAACAACGACCGACAGTAGCAGTTGTTAAAAGACATGAGATGTTGCTTGGTAAATGTCTCACACTTTTAATATTTTTTTGTTGTTGCTGAATTTAACCTTTATTTAACTAGGCAAGTCAGTTAAGAACAAATTCTTATTTACAATGACGGCCTACCCCAGGCGACGCTGGGATGCACCACTCTATGGGACTCCCAATCACAGCCAGATGTGATACATCCTGGATTTGAACCAGGGACTGTAGTGATGCCTTTTGCACAGAGATGTAGTGCCTTAGACCCTTTGACCTCTGCATCACAGTAAAATTGGCCACAGGCAAATGGTTAATGTTAAAAGGTGAGCGATTTTCTTTTTACACAGAGAAATACTCTTCGTTATGTCTATAAGTATATTTTTTAAAATATCATAATCAAAAAATTATGTTTGCTCTTCCATTTAGCTCCCAGGAGGGTCCAAATGCTGTTGCGAAACTCTCCCTATAGGTCTCTCCCCATTGCTTATCTAAAAAACCCATCCTGGTGTCAGACTTTATATGTATGTCTAGGCTGACAACATGGCTTTAGAAAACAGCCTGCTCCAGATTAGTCCTCACATCTGTGTGTGAAGGGGATGTAAGCCTTGTGTGTGAAATAGACTTCCATAAAATGCTAGCCCTTGGTAAAATGATCTAAGATGAGCTAATAATATCAAACAGTAGCCACCCACACTGTGCTTAGAAGTGAAGGCCTTACTTCTGCTGTAGAGGTGAAGTAGTAGGTGGTAAAGAACAGTGTGAATACAGTCGATGCTTTCTTTAAAATACATGAGTAGGTAGTCAGAGGTGTTTGAGCATTCCGCTGCTGATAAATGGAATCTTAATGCTCGTCCTTGACTAAACTCTCATGATTAATTCCCCTTTATTAGGAATGCATCTCAGGTCAGGGTTAAACATTGATTTCATTCCACAACAGGGAAAATATGTATTTAAAGCTTCCATGGGTTTTATTTATTGTACAGTGCAAAAGCCAAATAGCAAATGTCTGGCTGACCATCAAAAGTTTTTATTTATTCATAGAATATCTGCAGGAAAAACAGTGACGCAAACGACAGCAAGTACAATGGATCCTCTTTTATTGAAAGTCCTCCAAATATGTTTTATAGATAACACAGCAAATTGTTCTCTTCTGGTTAGGGACATACTGTATATCCAGTGGCGAACTGTCGTTCAGGGCAGGTGGGGCAGAGCTTTTTTTTGTGTGTGCCTGTTTTGTGAGTTATTTTGGCATTAATACATGTCACATATCAGTTTGAAAACAATGTAATAAAAAATCACCTTGAAGTTAATAAAGCTACATACAAACAATGTAATAAAGCTACATACAAACAATGTAATAAAGCTACATACAAACATATTTTCTTGAGTAAGGCAGCTCCAAAATGCAGGTGTTTCAGCCTAGCTCAGTGCTTTCTGTGGTAGTGGGGCAGCCAGCGGAAAATACGGAGCATTGGGGTTGGTAATGTGTTCTAGTTGCACCGTGATTGGCTCAGCATTCTGTCACTCATGGGGACACTACGTCACCACAAAATCTACGGGGAAAGCAAAAAAATTCAAGCCGCTTGGGTGCTGCTAAAGAGTTACATTAGAAGTGCCAATCCAAGAAGTCTCAAGGTCATTGGCGACAGATAAAATGACGTCAAATCACGTTATATCTACCATAGCTTTGATTGGACTGATCATGTCAACATCATACTTTCAAAATCTTAGCTAGCAGTCATCATCATGAATCAAGTCGACAATCTACTGACAAATCCTTTTCAAACCTAGTCATATGAAAATAAATTATATATAAATTGTATCGGGGCTCAAAGCCATTGGACATAAACATTTCACAACATGTTGGAAATTGCAAATTCAACAATGAGTGGTTTGGAAGGAATCAGTGGCTAACTGCAAGCGTTGCAGTCACTAGCCTGCTATTCAGTGGAGTCGGTGTGTGGTCCTAGTCTGGCTTTAAGGGTCTCTTTTCCAAGCTTAAAAGAATAAAAGAATAAACATTCACATGGGCCAGAAAAGTTTAAATCATTAGCCATGCTGACTTCTGTTCAAAACAACTGGAAACTCTGATCTGGGAAATTTCAGACTTCGGTGAGTTCAAGACTTCGTAATGAACAATTTTCAAGGCAGTTAACACCAATGACATAAAACTTGGGACACTTTTTATATTTGATGAAAAAACAAGGTATTTTAAAAGACCTTTGTTTTAACTGAAATGACATATACATTTGTATTTTACCAACTAGCATTCAAAATAATAGATACATATCTTTAATTCCCCCAAAACACGTCATTGCAACTTTACTCATCACTACTGGGACAAGCATATTGAAACAGTTCAATATCAACTAAAACATGTCTGATGTGTAACTATTTGTCATTTAAAAAGTGTTTTTCATGGTAGGAAAGGCAAAGGCCTCAAATGCCATCGCAATTTAAAAATGACCCCGTGCAGGTATGTCTCACGTCCATCAAGAAATATCTGGCTCATGATGTAGGCCTGTTCACAGACACACACAAACACACACACACACACACAGACACACACACACACACACACGCAAACACACACCAGGCACTATAAGCTGCATATAGCAGGAAATCCGACCACCATACAGGCCTGAGTTATGGTCTTGCCTGTAACCGGATCAATATGGGATGTGAACACATACATCTCAATATCGGATCAACAAGCTCAAATGTATGTGTGGAAGAGATGTAATTTATCTTATGCAGTCTGCAGCACATGCATACATTTATTCAGATCTTCTTTCCTGAAATCAGGCAGTAAAAAAATTATTTGGCACATACGGGTGATGAATAAATGGTAGTGGCATGTTGTCTGGAGTGAAATAGTGTTGTAGCCTTTAGTCTTATCCCTGTCTCAAATCTCAGCTGTTTATAAAAGTGGCCCTCTATAACAAATACTGTGTGTGTGTGTGTGTGTGTGTGTGTGTGTGTGTGTGTGTGTGTGTGTGTGTGTGTGTGTGTGTGTGTGTGTGTGTGTGTGTGTGTGTGTGTGTGTGTGTGTGTTTGTGTGTGTGTGTGTGTGTGTGTGTGTGTTTTGTCATTTTGCATCTGCCTCTTATTTCCAGCACTCAAGCATTTTCCCTCAAACAGAAATATGACTGCACTTGAAAAATGTCAACCCACAAATTTAACTATTGAATCTGGAAGTGGCCTTGAACAAGACATCAGTCCAGTGGCACATAGGTAAACCAACACGCTGGGATTTATCACCATCTCACACTACTGCTGCAATACTAAAATGGCTAGAGTACACTGCAAAACACTCACAAACATACATGTGTATGTAAAAACCACATACACGCACATACCCCATGTCAACATTTGGACATAGATTCCCTCATACATTGTTTCAGATGTGTGTCAAGTGTATGTCATACAGTTTATCATGTGATCATCCTGTCTGGGTTGGCGCCCCCCTGGGTTGTGCCGTGGCGGAGATCTTTGGCGGGCGATACTCAGCCTTGTCTCAGGATGGTAAGTTGGTGGTTGAAGATATCCCTCTAGTGGTGTGGGGGCTGTGCTTTGGCAAAGTGGGTGAGGTTATATCCTTCCTGTTTGGCCCTGTCCGGAGGTGTCCTCGGATGGGGCCACAGTGTCTCCTGACCCCTCCTGTCTCAGCCTCCAGTATTTATGCTGCAGTAGTTTATGTGTCGGGGGGCTAGGGTCAGTTTGTTATATCTGGAGTACTTCGCCTGTCCTATTCGGTGTCCTGTGTGAATCTAAGTGTGCTCTCTCTAATTCTCTCTTTCTCTCTTTCTTTCTCTCTCTCGGAGGACCTGAGCCCTAGGACCATGCCTCAGGACTACCTGACATGATGACTCCCAGTCCCCAGTCCACCTGGCCGTGCTGCTGCTCCAGTTTCAACTGTTCTGCCTTATTATTATTGGACCATGCTGGTCATTTATGAACATTTGAACATCTTGGCCATGCTCTGTTATAATCTCCACCCGGCACAGCCAGAAGAGGACTGGCCACCCCACATAGCCTGGTTCCTCTCTAGGTTTCTTCCTAAGTGTTGGCCTTTCTAGGGAGTTTTTCCTAGCCACCGTGCTTCTACACCTGCATTGCTTGCTGTTTGGGGTTTTAGGCTGGGTTTCTGTTCAGCACTTTGAGATATCAGCTGATGTACGAAGGGCTATATAAATAAATTGGATTTGATTTGATCATCCAGATATTCACACCTAATGCATCTCCACTCCATACCAACACACACAGCAATCCCCTTTAATAATGGAAATTATTGACAAGGTTTCAACCATACTGTCAGATCAACCAGCAAGTACAAATCGGCAATTGCCTTAGGAACTAGTTTGTAAATAGAACTGTTTCTGTGTGCTTGTGCGTGTGCGTACACGTGTGTGTGTGTGCGCGTGTTTGCACGGTTTACATACCGTACCTTTCAAGCTGTTTTCTAATTGATTGTCCTCCTCCCTCAATTACCCTGTCCACTGTTGGCCGCTCTGCACTGACATGTGGAACACAGATGGGACGAGTATGTGGCACTGTCAGGACAGGGCCCAATGGACCTCATGCAAAACATGGCAAACCAATTCCCTCAAATGACATAGTCCAGATATGCCTGCAGCATATTAAAATACCAAAGATGTCCACTGCATAAGCTAAGAATCAGAGTACCGATTAAATACTTTCAGTAAGTATTGCAAAAAACATATATATTTTGTTCCCGTCATCTGTAATTGAGGTAGGAAACTGGCAGAAATAAACCTCTTACAGGCAATGTCATGTTCAGATTAAGCCAGGCGTTTAGCCCCTATTAAAGTGCGTATTGCCATGATGAAAGAGTGGAGTACAGGTCATTAGCATAACATGTAGCTTTGTACTGTGGCAGGTAGGTCAAACCTCTGTTTGACACATCTTAACCTCCTACGGGATCGACTTGCCTGCATCAATCTCAATCCATCACATCTCTCTCTCCCCCTCTCTCTCTCTCTCTCTCTCTCTCTCTCTCTCTCTCTCTCTCTCTCTCTCTCTCTCTCTCTCTCTCTCTCTCTCTCTCTCTCTCTCTCTCAGCTGCCCTGTTCGCCCAGATAACCCAGGCCCAGGTTTCATACTGTAACCGAGCTGCCCTCTGGTATCGCATGACTACCTATCCCCACATTGCCACCAGCCTTGTGTAGAGATTCATACCCCAGCAATGACATACGGGGTGATTGGATTATTAGAATGGCCTGACTGTGACTGCAGGTAAAGACGTTGCTGTTCTGATGATTGCCTCCATGTGTCATGGTGACAGAGGAGACATTTTCCTGTCTCGCGGCCCATTTGTTTTACATCAGAGACATAGGACGATGGGAAAGCATCTCTGATAACATCGAACATTATGGTCACGCCTACGGCATGTATTTATACATAAACAGAACTGCGTAGATACTCTATCTAGAAGGAACAGTGGCCATGGATATGGCAGAAAATACCTCCATAAACAGGTGACTGTTTACTTGAAAGAGCTGAGGCTAGTTGGAGCGGGGATATGTTCAATTTTCACAACAAGACGACATGACGAATGGAAAAAGTCAACGCAACCTCCAGAATCTCTCCAGAATTACAATCCCCCCATTTCAAACTTCGAAAGAGCCAAATACAAATCTCCATCTGACAGCACAACATGTCCTGTCAGCTGTCAGTCAAAATGCACAATAACAATGCTGTCATTCACTTGTCAAACTGACACTAACCTTGACAGTTAAGTTTAGGCAATACATCAGAGTGGTTAAGGTAAGGGTTAAGATTTGGATTAAGGTTAAAACAGAAAAAGTTCAAATGTAAAAAATGATTGCCTACCACTGAGATTGAACCTGCAACGCTTGGAGCAATAGCTGACTATTTAGCCCTTCCTCAACCCCACAACACCCTACTTCATTGTGAGGCTTCTAGTGGATGAGTAATTGCCATGTAAATATATCGACTTGCCATGTTTGGGTTGGGAAACTAAGGTTAAAGGAATAGAATGAATAACGGACATCCCTTTAAACAATCAACAATAACACACAACCACCAGCACTTTTGGAATGATGAATCAAGGTCATTCAAGTATATGAAATCCATAATCCTCTTCACCATAATGTAATGTGTTATATATGGCAACGTATTCATTGACTTACTTGACGATTAAGGAGTTTGTTCTGTCTATATGCATCACTCTTCATCTGCATATATCTACTGGGTCTGTGAGAAGCTATGACCTTCAGGTAGGTAGACAAGGCGGGATTGATGGTTGCTACACTCTTAGAAAGAAAAGGTGCTTTCTAGAACCCTGAAAGGGTTCTTTGGCTCTCCCCATAGGAGAATCCTTTGAGGAACAATTTTACAGACGGTTCTACATGTAACCCAAAATGGTTATTCCTAGAACTTAAAAGGGTTCTCCTATGGGGACAGCCAAAGAACCCTTTTGGAGTGTACAGACGGAAAGCAACCACCGAACAAGGCCACATCAAATATGTATCTGTGCCATCAAAATACTAACTATTGATCCTAATTAATTGGTTACATACCAATACCAATAAAACATTTCACAGCTAATACCTGACACTCTGACACAAAGGAAACTCTTTAGTGAGTTTTAGTTTCAGTCAAACAGGTAACATGTACACTGCGAGTAAATGGAATAGTAATGTAGGAACATCATAAAGTCAAGAGAGGATGTGAGAGTTGTATAAAACCTCTCAAGACACTCTATCACTGAGACTGAACAGTACTTTTCATGAAAGATACATCACTGCTCCAACTAAGCATAGAGAAATGCCCTTCCAAAGACAGGATACGATATGTAAAACCAATGCCTCACAAAACCAACATCATTGATGAAAGACATGAGCTGCATACTTGCATGTGCAACAAAAGTTACTTTACAAATTCATTTCACCAAAAATGAATAGGGTTTTTCCATCTAATATGCAGTGAAAGGCTTACGATTCCACTGACAGGCCTTTGATAATGTACTCGATAAGCCTGCTGTAGGTAGACTCCTGCATGGTGTAGGAGGATCTGTCACAGGTGAGGAGTGTGAGAAGCTCCCTCCAGCACTCGCATCAAACACACTTTGATCTGAAAACCGATGACAGTGTATCCTGTCAGCTCCTCGTCGAGTCAACCCTCTTATCTACATAAATCAACAGTCACTGAACCATTCACGGGAGAGACGGGGAGGTGTACCTGTATACCCACTCTTAATCTGCTGGGTCAGAGACTCGATGTCTCATCGAGATACTTCAGAATAGAAACAAATAGAAAAGAATAGAGTAGAATCGAACAGAACAAAATAGAATACAACAGAATTAAATAGAATGGCAAAGAAAATGATAGAATAATGTGTTGTACACCTAGAGATAGAATATTTATTTTGACGTTTCCCTTACCCAGGAAACAAATCCAGGCAAATTCAGAGTAGGCCTGTTTACCATCATTTCATGAATCAAAAAATTGGATCAGGTTGTCACCATATGTCTGGATATTGTTAACTTTAATGATATAACGTTCTGAGCTTTGAGATGAATAATACATTTGTTGGAGAGAGATTTGTCTATACTTTTCCATGTTGACAAACAGAGGGCAAAGGGCCAATATAATTAGTTTTCTGCCATGCAGGCAGTGTGCCAGTAAGAAGTAATGAGACAGTACAGTAATTCCTTATTCTGCTTGAGCAGAAATATATTCATCCCTGCCCATTTTTAAACAGAGCGCCAGGAATTTAGAGGTTTCATTTGCAGGCTGTCACAACAGGATGAAGGGACTCTGCTATGCAACGTATTCAAGTCAGTGTTTATGTGACAACCAGCCGACATGTTGGAGATATGGACATGAAACAGCACTGTCATTTTTAGCCCTCACATCGTTATACTATGTTTGAATGCAATACAAACTCACGGGGAAATGCGTGTTGGCTTCATGAACAGTCTGAGCACAATATCACTACTACTAATGTGTTCACAAGGTCATGGAAGGACAGAAAGACCATCCCTCATGCTGGTGACTCTTCCACATACACACACACTCAAACACACATGTGTACGCATGAATGCACACACAAACACACGCACACACACACAACCTATCTTTCTCTCTTCCTGGGGTTAGTGACAAATAGTGAGGAGGCAGTTGGGAGCTGCAGGCTTACTCAACATGCCTGTTAAATCAATATTTAGCTCCAGTGAGTGTCAGGACCAAACAAAATGTTGCTTTCAGTGACAGTCCCATCTTCTCTACTGCTTACACTGTCACTCTCTGTCCACTGGGCTGTAACATTCAAGACTCAAATGGGTTTTGAAGTAAAGCAGTACTCCTGCGCAGGGAGACCACTGACACAGTGGAGTTATCTCATTCCACTGTGGTTCATTGTAATACTGTAGACTGGTTAATGGCATCTGAGAAAGAAATCCATTAAACAAACCATATCAAGGAAAACATGGTTTCTACTTAGATGTTAAGAACTTGGGACTAGAAGGTTCTATCTGCATTTTTGTCCAAATGTATTTATTGACATATTTTTTCTGTCCAATGTTCTCTACCTATAAAGTACTTTAAATACCACAATTCATGTTGTTAAGTTCAAAAGAATACAATATAAAAATTGCTGCCACCATTCAAACCAATGAGGGTTCAGAACTTTAAAGCCAGTTATCTCAGAATCATCTTTTTGCAGATAAAACCTTATACAGTAGTCCCAAGCTCTCGACGTCTGTGATTTTGCTGAAGCTCAAGAAATTGACACCAGACCATTCCAACAGTCTTCAGTTATCAGGAACCGGTCAAGGTGTTGCTCTACACTCAGACATTCAGACTGTTAGAATGAAAAGAAAAGAACAGGCCATTCTAAGGCTCAGGGTGTGTGGATTTTAAAGCAATCGGTTAGCCCCATTCTCCTCTTCTTCCCTCTTCTTCCCTCCTCGTTAACATTGGCCTCGCTTTTGTTATGATTGTGGGTCTTAGCAAAACTCGCCCCATTTGTCATTGTTTGATTACATCTACCACATAGGTCTGTTTTCCACAGGACAATTGGGAGATTTCCCCATGAGATCAGCTGTAAGTGGTGATGGGTCAAGACTTAGCGTAGCAAACCGACCACAGTATCTGATGAACCATAAGGTCAATTCATCCGGAATTACACTATTTGAAACATTCCTCTCTCGTTCCTACCACTCCTTTTCAAATGTTGCACTGGTTGAGATTCATCATTGAGAATTAACGTTGGAAATCAGACAGATCAAGACAGAGGATAAAACGTTCCTCTTGCCTCACATTAGCATGTAAAGTTATGTCAATAATACTATTTTTATTAGGCTAAGAAGTGTGCCAAAATAATCCCACTGAGCAGACAAAGGGTGAGGTCACACACTGACACACACCCAAGTTGAGTGGACCATATCAGTATGGACTCAAAGGATTTCTGTAGCAATGCTCATCCCTGCAGTCAAAAACTCCACCAGACTGCTAAATACAACAAGCCTTCATAGGGGCTTGTCCTGCGATGACAGCATAATTAACAGTCTCCCAGAATACACTTGGTTTTCATATCAGCTATGCATTTAGACCCCTAAAATATAACTCTGATATCAAACCCCTGAAACAGTATCCAAATAAAACACCATTGTAAAATCAGCCATAAAGAGGATATCTTGATATCAACAAATAAAAGGGATATTGGTCAGCAGGAAGCTTGTTGACTGAATGTTGCAGCACATATTTTGTTATAATAAGTGTTTGATTTCATGAGATAGTATCAATTTATTTACTATCTTATTACTTATGTATTCATAGCCACACATAAAAGGGATATTGGTCCTTAATGACTTGGTGTGGCAGATCAATTATTTATCTTACTGTAAGTGTATATTAAAGAGAGATATTGAAACACCAGGAGGATCACAGTCTAATCTCCATCCTTCCCACTCAAATGTGAACATATGCAGGGTGACCCATGCCACTGTGAATGAGTGATTAGCAACACAACACTCAATTCATTCATGTTAAAATGCCGCTGGCACAGTAGACAAGGTTAGGTTGCTTGCTCGCAAGGTTGCTTGCTCGCATTATATCATCACCATGTGTAATTTATCATTTGTGAGCAAGGCAAGTTCAGACTGTTGTAAAACATTCAGGTTACATAAGTTGGGCACATTTTCAACTTAATTAAGTGTTGATATTCAACTGAAATCTGTTATACTCTGCACATTTGAGTAATTTACTGTCAGGGAAAATCATATCTTTAATTTTCACGTAGAATAGAAAAATGCGAAGACTATTTCAATTGAGTTGAATGTAATTAGAATGCTTAAATGAAGAAAATTAGGCATGAATCAACGTAATCGTGTTTTATGTGTCTGTCAGCGTCAAAGTCGAGGGTGCTTATTAGATAGCTTACAGATAAACAATACATGAATGAGAATTCAGATAGTTTGGACACACGGCCACACAGCAACATATTCCTAAATAGAAAGAAACATAACCTTTTTGCACACTGTGATGCTCATCAGTCGTATGTGGTGAGCGTAGGGGCATGTGCAAGGTTCGTGGGCAGACGTGCAGGTGGGCATTCATACTTGCGTGCGGGCATGCTTGTGAAGAGGTGGTGAACATAGCTGACCAAGCTACTCGGGGAAAAGGGAATAAAGAGAGAGATGGGGCAAGGTGTAATTCATTTCAAGTTCCACTAATTGGTGTAATCCAAAGTTTGGGAATTTGGAATGATTGTTCCAATTTAGGGCACTTCTAAGACAAAACACGGCTCCCCCACAGGACTAATAGAATCCCCTCTGTTCCATCTAAATAAATAAGTTACAACTATCCTGCACGCTTCCTCGTTTATTTCAAAAGAACTGAGGCGGCAGCTCTGTACCAATTAGGCTGGCATATAACACGGGCCAGCTGTGTGGAGACAGTAGCAAAACACTTTTGAAGAGGAGAAACAAACCCTGAACAATGAGCCCATGCTGGACACAACTTTGGTTTACATGAACCAGTCAATTAATGCATCTTCAGGTTTCAGGAATGGTCTCCCTATCCATTCAGACTCTAAATTAATCAAGGATGTTCTGTAGCACAGTGAACCTTAGTGGGCACTACAGGACTCGAGGAAGAGAGTTTAACATAGCCTTTACTAGCTAATTATCATTTTATATCCGCCAAGCCAATTTGTAAGTTCTTCCCCGTTGGAGCATGTCCTGAAAATATACATGTCTCCATGGCAACCACCCAAGGACTTGTCAAATGACTCCATGAGTAATAGGGAAACTTGTGCCATCTTGAAACCCTTCTTATCACAGGAAGTTCAACTGAATTGATAGATGTGGGTATTCATAGGCTGTTTACGAAGGATCTGTGAACCGCTGTATAACACCTCACATTACAAACAGTGACTGGTCTGATTTGTAGGGCCAGAAATCTTATTTAATCTAATGTCCAAATTCTGTAGTGTTTGTGAGGACAGCTGTGTATTAGAGTATGTAATCACTCCAGCAGGAATGCAGATGCGATGGAAAATACTTTAATGGAAAATGGCAGATGTTTCATTCACATTACATCCAACCAAGAATTATGTAAAAGGGTATAGAATCCTAGAGGGCTAGAACACACAATACATACATAATAACCACACATGAACACATGCATGCGCACAAAGAGAGAGCAAGAGAGTAAGAGAGAGGGAGAGAGAGGGAGAGAGAGAGACTCACATATGCATAGAGAGACAAACTGAGCAAAACAACTCATTATTTCCTGTAAATTATTTAATTTTCTGCATCACTGCTCAGTGCTGTTTTTTCCTAGTCTTGATTTTCGGAAGTCCTTTGCTGACCCTACTTATCATGTCTACTAATGAGTTATACTGAGACAAAGTATTCCCGTGTTCTTTAAAATAAGACTAGGTATTTTGATTAATTCAGGTTGTTAATGATTTTGTACTCTGAAAAGGGTCAAGCTAAACAAATGGATGGGAAACTGTGGCTTCTCATCCTAATTAATGGCATACAATCATTGCTGGGTTGAACAAAGCAATGTTTTTGCTAAATAGTAGCTATAAGGCAGTGTTGGCTAACTACAAAAACGGTCCCTTTCGGGTAACATCAGAGTGGTAAAGAAGTGTAAAATGTCATAAATTTCAAATGTAAGCTCTCTCTACACAGAGAATATCATGAACACTGAGCAGCATATCAAGTCTGTCTTTAGTGACTTTTCTGTTGTGCCAACATCATGACATTCTGTCCAACATATTCTACTGGCATTCCATTCATGTATTGTCCTTAAAAGTTGACTGTGAACTTTAGGCCACACAGGGAAAATCAATTGCAATGTGTCTATAGTGATTAAGCATCACCATATTGCAAAGGGAAAGGGGGATACCTAGTCATGCATTCAACTGAAATGTGTCTCCCGCATTTACAGTGCCTTGCAAAAGTATTAGTTTTTCCTATTTTGTTGTATTACAACCTGTAATTTAAATAGATTTTTATTCGGATTTCATGTAATCGACATACACAAAATAGTCCAAATTGGTGAAGTGAAAGTGGTGCGTGCATATGTATTCACCCCCTTTGCTATGAAGCCCCTAAATAAGATCTGGTGCAACCAATTACCTTCAAAAGTCACATAGTTAGTTAAATAAATTCCACCTGTGTGCAATCTAAGTGTCACATGATCTGTCACATGAGCTCAGTATATATACAGTACACCTGTTCTGAAAGGCCCCAGAGTCTGCAACACCACTAAGCAAGGGGCACCACCAAGCAAGCGACACCATGAAGACCAAGGAGCTCTCCAAACAGGCCAGGGACAAAGTTGTGGAGAAGTACGGATCAGGGTTGGGTTATAAAAAAAAATATCCGAAACAATGAACATCACGCGGAGCACCATTAAATACATTATTAAAAAATGGAAAGCATATGGCACCACAACAAACCTGCCAAGAGAGGGCCGTCTACCAAAACTCCCGGACCAGGCAAGGAGGTCATTAATCAGAGAGGCAACAAAGAGACCAAAGATAACCCTGAAGGAGATGCAAAGCTCCACAGTGGCGATTGGAGTATCTGTCCATAGGACCACTTTAAGCCGTGTACTCCACAGAGCTGGGCTTTATGGAAGAGTGGCCAGAAAAAAAAGTCATTGCTTAAAGAAAAAAATAAGCAAACACGTTTGGTGTTCGTCAAATGCATGTGGGAGACTCCCCAAATGTATGGAAGAAGGTACTCTGGTCAGATGAGACAAAAATGTAGCTTTTTGGCCATCAAGGAAAACGTTATGTCTGTCGCAAACCCAACACCTCTCATCACCGTGAGAACAGTTTTTCATCGGCAGAGACTGGGAAACTGGTTAGAATTGAAGGAATGATGTATGGCGCTAAATACAGGGAAATTCTTGATGGAAACCTATTTCAGGCTTCCAGAGATTTGAGACTGGGACGGAGGTTCACCTTCCAGCAGGACAATGGCCCTAAGCATACTGCTAAAGCAGCACTCAAGTGGTTTAAGGGGAAACATTTAAATGTCTTGGAATGGCCTAGTCAAAGCCCAGGCCTCAATCCAATTGAGAATCTGTGGTATGACTTAAAGATTGCTGTACATCAGTGGAACTCATCCAACTTGAAGGTGCTGGAGCAGTTTTTCCTTGAAGAATGGGCAAATCCCCCCGTGGCTAGATGTGCCAAGCTTAGAGACATACCCCAAGAGAAATGCAGCTGTAATTGCTGCAAAAGGTGGCTCTGCAAAGTATTGACTGGGGGGGGTGAATAGTTATGCTCGCTCAAGTTTTCTGTTTTTTTGTGTTTATTTCTAGTTTTTTTCACAATAAAAATATTTTGCATCTTCAAATGAAAATCAAATGATACAACCCCCCAAAAAAAAAAAATATATATATATATATATATATATATATTTTAATTCCAGGTTGTAAGACAACAAAATAAGAAAACTTAGAAGGGGGGTGAATACTTTCGCAAGCCATTGTAACCCAACCGCTCAGAATCAGAGAGGTGTGAGGAGCTGCCTTAATCAACATACACGTCATCGGCGCCCGGGGAACAGTGGGTTAACTGCCTTACTCAGGGATAGAAAGACAGATTTTTGCCTTTTGGTTGCTGGCCCAACGCTCCTACCCGCCAGGCTACCTGACTAACGACATGTGTTCTCTGTCAATATCTTACATGGGATTAGATCTGAAGTGATATATTCTGTGCGCACTTCATACTGCACTGGATAACCACACAGATAGACATGATTACTTGTCACTAATCGAGTACAGCAGACCTATGCGTGATATGCCTATCCCATTTTCAGTTAGTGTGACCATCTCTTTAAATTAAAAGTAGCTAACACTGTATTTCCAGCTGAAACATACATGAATTAAACGGTTCACCCTGTGACATTTCTTGAGCGTATTACAGATCTGTGGGATGATGGGATTAGTGGCGAGGATGTCATACTGTTATCCATCATAATACAGTATTGTGATGATATATTCTAAAGCCCTCCCCTTCAAATTCGCTACAGGCATTCTGATCACGAACTCAGGGGGATTCCAGGACCGTTATTCCCTCTTCTGAAATGATTTAAATCGGCATGGCTTCATTTCCCCTTACTCCCTGTGGAACTTGTATTGCCACAGCAATTAGTAAAGTGTTAAAGCACTGGGTAACAAATTAGGGGCAAGACCAGACAGAGGAGGACTCTGGTCAGGTCAAGCATGACTAACAAGACAGCTAGGAAGCTTTAGTGGCCTAGACTGAGGAGCTCAATCTGTGTGACGGTATGCCTCCTCTTTCACTGATATACAGTACCAGTCAAAAGCTTGGACACACCATTCAAGGGTTTTTCTTACATGTTTTACTATGTTCTACATAGAATAATAGTGAAGACATCAAAACTATGAAATAACACAGATGGAATCATGAAGTTAACCAAAAATGTGTTAAGCAAATCAAAATATATTTGAGATTTGAGATTGTTCAAAGTAGCCACCCTTTGCTTTGATGACAGCTTGCACACGTTTGGCATTCTCTCAACCAGCTTCATGAGGTAGTCACCTGTAATGCATTTCAATAAACATGTGTGCCTTGCTAAAAGTTAATTTATGGAATTTATTTTCTTCTTAATGCATTTGAACCAATCATTTGTGACAAGGTACGGGTGGTATAAAGAAGATAGCCATATTTGGTAAAAGACCAAGTCCATATTAATGTCAAGAACAGCTTAAATAAGCAAAGAGAAACAACAGTCCATCATTACTTTAAGACATGAAGGTCAGTCAATCAGGAACATGTCTAAGGCACTGCATCTCAGTGCTAGAGGCATAATTACGGACCATGGTTCAATTCCAGGCTGTATCACAACCGGCCAAGATTGTGAGTCCCATAGGGCAGCACATAATTGGCCCAGTGTCGTCTGGGTTAGGGTTTGGCTGGAGTAGGCCATCATTGTAAATAAGAATTTGTTCTTAGCTGACTTGTCTAGTTAAATAAAGGTTAAATAAAATTGTTAACATGTGCAGTCCCAAAAAACATCAAGTGCTATGATGAAACTGGCTCTCATGAGGACCGTCACAGGACAGGAAGACCCAGAGTTACCTCTGCTGCTGAGGATAAATGCATTAGAGTTACCACTCTCAGAAATTGCAGCCCAAATAAATGCTTCACAGAGTTCAAGCAACAGACACATCTCAACATCAACTGTTCAGAGGAGACTGTGTGAATCAGGCCTTCATGGTCGAATTGCTGTAAAGAAACCACTACTAAAAGACACCAATAATAACAAGAGAATTTACTGGATCAGGAAACACAAGCAATGGACATTAATTAGACCGGTGGAAATCTGTCCTTTGGTCTGATTTTGAGATTTTTGGTTCCAACATCCATGTCTTAGTGAAACGCAGAGTAGGTGAAAGGATGATCTCTGCATGTGTGTTCCCAGCGTGAAGCATGGGGGAGGAAGTGTGATGGTGTGGGGGTGCTTTGCTGGTGACACTATCTGTGATTTATTTAGAATTCAAGCATTGTGCAGCAATATGCCATCCCATCTGGTTTGCACCGCTGGAACTCTGCGTTGTGTGTGGCTGATTATAGACCTGAACATTGGAGATCAGGTAGTTTTAATTAAGCAGAACTCACACTCTGCATCCTGCATCTGCATCCAAAAGGAAATAAAACATTTGTAGAGCACATATGTTCTGCGAATCGTCTCCTCTTTCTCTCATATTGCATCAAAATGATTATAATATAATCATAATTTGTTTTTCAATAGGACAACGCACCAAAACACACCTCCAGGCTGTGTAAGGGCTATTTGACCAAGAAGCAGAGTGATGGAGTGCTGCGTTAGATAACCTGGCCTCCACAGTCCCCCGACCTCAACCCAATTGAGATGATTTGGGATGAGTTGCACCTCAGAGTGAAGGAAAAGCAGCCAACAAGTGCTCAGCATATGTGGGAACTCCTTCAATAACTGTTGGAAAAGCGTTCCAGGTGAAGCTGCTTGAGAGAATTCCAAGAGTGTGCAAAGCTGTCATCAAGGCAAAGGGAAGCTACTTTGAAGAATCTAAAATATATATATTTTTTAAATCGTTCTTAGTTACTACATGATACCATATGTGTTATTTCATATTGCTGATGTTTTCACTACTTTTCTACAATGTAGAAAATAGTAAAATAAAGAAAAATCATTGAATGTATCTCCTATATGTCTCATGATATACTCACATACGATACTGTAGCTCCCTCCTGAACAAATACGGGAAATATTGAAACAGAAGAGCAGTGACTATTTTTACTCAATGAACATGCGCCAGGGATAGGTCATCTAAACTCCTAAAATATGAATCTGTTAATACATGGAGATATGTGGATCTATTACATATTTTGTATTAATAACCATGTTTAGGGAGGCAAGAGAAAAAGAGAAGGATGAGTGCAGTTGAGCACATTCAGATGTTAACTGAGAGCATCACAGAGAATTCAAGGAGGAAAAAAGTGAATTTTGTGCAACAGTAACTACGTTTCTATCTGTAACTACGTTTTTATCTGAATGAAGTCAAAACAGCCGTGATGGAAACAGGAAGTTTCGGTACAATTTTATAAATGCAGACCACTAATTTGCTCGTTCGACATGGTGGGATCTTCTTGTGTCGATTAAAGTACTTATGTGAGAAATGGCGATTTAATAACCATCATATCGAAGTCACGCGATGATATGATGTGCGACCGGACCTCGTTGGCCTTTTCACCAGCTGTCATCATTGTCAGCTCTATGGTGAGAAACATCTTGGTTCCTGGAGCAATGCTACCCTGGAGCACGAGTAGGCCGACAGGAAACTACAAGGCTGCTTCCTAATGTTCTACGACAGCTGCCAGGGGCTGTAGTAGTCCACGTGAGGTCAAACGACATTAGGAGGGCAAGCTCAGAACTGCTGAAACTGGATTTTAAAGAACTGATTCTAGATGTGAAAGACAATTTTTTCAGGCCCTGTACCATCGCTGGGCCCCAGCTGCAAAAGATTCAGCAGGCTACTGGCATTATACATCTGGCTAAAATACTACTGTAGCTCTGTTGGCATAACTTTTAAAACACTTAACAAAATATAAATGCAACATGTAAAGTGTTGGTGCGTGATTCATGAGATAAAATAAACAATCACAGATATTTTCCATATGCACAAAATGCTTATTTCTCTTAAATGTTGTGCATAAATGTGTTTATATCCCTGTTAGTGAGCATTTCTCCTTTGCCAAGATAATCCCATCCACCTGACAGTTGTGGCATATCAAGAAGATTAAACAGCATGGTCATTACACAGGTACACCTTGTAATGTGGACAATAAAAGGCCACTCTAAAATGTGCAGTTTTGTCACACAGCACCATGCAATTGGCATACTGACTGCAGGAATGTCCACCAGAGCTGTTGCCAGAGGCCGCTGTTGTCCAATCGGCCTCACAAGCGTAGAACACGTGTATGATGTTGTGTGAGTGAGTGGTTTGCTGATGTCAACATTATGGTATGGGCAGGCATAAACTACAGACAGTGAACACAATTGCATTTTATCAATTGCAATTTGAATGAACAGAGATACCATGATGAGATCCTGAGGCCCATTGTCCTGCCATTCATCCACCCCCATCACCTCATGTTTCAGCTTGATAATGCATGGCCCCATATCGCAAGGATCTGGGCCATGTTGCATAAAACATCTTAAGTTCATTTCCTCATTATCTTTTCACTTAAAGTGTCCTTAACTTTAAGTCAGATGCACAAGCCATTTTAAGGAAAATGTCCGCTTTAAATTAAGTGAAAAAGTTAAGGGTGCCCATGAGGTCCCATGTGGAGGTGAATGTTGTTTTCCTCTGCCCTGGTTTCAAAAGGAAAACATCCACCAGATAGCTAGGTGGCTAAACAATGGAAGGTGCACAATCTATGGCTACAAAGATAGCTTGCTAGCTAGCTACCGACTCTGTAAGTTAGCTTGAAGTGCAAGAAAGTAATAGAGACAAGTTGAGAAAAAAGTTACTAAAATAAATGTTTTATATCTTCTGAATCAATTTGTTTTTTCCTGTCTTGAATGTAGAAGTTCTATTTTGCGATTTCTTTGAGGAGATGTTCATTCAGTGAATCAGGTTGTCTCCATGGTAACCAGAGACTCTTTCTGCTTTACATGCCTTCGAAAAAGAAATGTTTGAGTGGCTCTATGCAAATCCCATTCAATTAGGTAAGGGGAAATTATTCCTTAAGGGAAACCCTTATTATGTTGTATGCAACTGGGCCTTGTACACATATCCTGGAAGCTGAAAATGTCCCAGTTGTTCCATAGCCTGCAAACTCACCAGACATGTCACCCATTAATCATGTTTGGGATGCTCTGGATCGACGTGTACGACAGCTTGATCCAGTTCCCACCAATATCCAGCAACTTCACACAGCCATTGAAAAGGTGTGGGACAACTCTCCAAATGCCACAATCAACAGCCTGATCAACTCTATGCGAAGGAGATGTGTTGGTCTGTATGAGGAAAATGGTGGACTATACTGACTGTGAATTTATAATTATGCCCACCTGTGTGGTAATCAAATCAAATCAAATCAAATGTATTTATATAGCCCTTCGTACATCAGCTGATATCTCAAAGTGCTGTACAGAAACCCAGCCTAAAACCCCAAACAGCAAGCAATGCAGGTGTAGAAGCACGGTGGCTAGAAAAAACTCCCTAGAAAGGCCAAAACCTAGGAAGAAACCTAGAGAGGAACCAGGCTATGTGGGGTGGCCAGTCCTCCTCTGGCTGTGCCGGGTGGAGATTATAACAGAACATGGCCAAGATGTTCAAATGTTCATAAATGACCAGCATGGTCGAATAATAATAAGGCAGAACAGTTGAAACTGGAGCAGCAGCACAGCCAGGTGGACTGGGGACAGCAAGGAGTCATCATGCCAGGTAGTCCTGGGGCATGGTCCTAGGGCTCAGGTCCTCCGAGAGAGAGAAAGAAAGAGAGAATTAGAGAGAGCACATGTGGGGTGGCCAGTCCTCTTCTGGCTGTGCCGGGTGGAGATAATAACAGAACATGGCCAAGATGTTCAAATGTTCATAAATGACCAGCACGGTCGAATAATAATAAGGCAGAACAGTTGAAACTGGAGCAGCAGCACGGCCAGGAGTCATCATGTCAGGTAGTCCTGGGGCATGGTCCTAGGGCTCAGGTCCTCCGAGAGAGAGAAGGAAAGAGAGAAGGAGAGAATTAGAGAACGCACACTTAGATTCACACAGGACACCGAATAGGACAGGAGAAGTACTCCAGATATAACAAACTGACCCTAGCCCCCCGACACATAAACTACTGCAGCATAAATACTGGAGGCTGAGACAGGAGGGGTCAGGAGACACTGTGGCCCCATCCGAGGACACCCCCGGACAGGGCCAAACAGGAAGGATATAACCCCACCCACTTTGTCAAAGCACAGCGCCCACACCACTAGAGGGATATCTTCAACCACCAACTTACCATCCTGAGACAAGGCTGAGTATAGCCCACAAAGATCTCTGCCATGGCACAACCCAAGGGGGGGCGCCAACCCAGACAGGATGACCACATCAGTGAATCAACCCACTCAGGTGACGCACGTATTGTTGTTGTGACATTTATTGCCATTGCCTTGCAAGCTGAAAAATGTATCTGAAAATATGTACATTTGAGTTTATTTACCTGTCCTGTCCTATTTCTGTTATTTGCAAAAGGTGGTCACACCAGATACTGGCTGGTAATCTGATCCATACCCCTACCTTTTGTTTAAGGTATCGATGATTAACAGATGCATATCAGTATTCCCAGTCATGTGAAATCCATAAATTAGGGCCTAACGCATTTATTTCTATTGTCTGATATCCTTATTTGAACTGTAACACAGTAAAATATTTATATTTTTGTTCAGTATAGATAACTTTGACACCCTTTGGAAGCAGAAGATGCTCCACAGTAGGGGTGTCAAACTCATTGCACGGAGGGCCAAGTGTCTGCGGGTGAGGGAAGATCCTTAGTGACCTTAATTCATCAATCAAGTACATGGAAGGGGCGAAAACCCGCAGGTACTCAGCTCTCCGTGGAATGAGTTTGACATATGTGCTCTAGAGGAATGACGGAGTCCATCCAAATCATCTTGGTTCCTGGACCCTGTCCTCACATTTCAAGGCTGCGTTGAGACAATGACTTATCAGTGACCCAAGCCCTGCTCAGATAATCCCTACCATTGTGTGGCTGAGTTGTCGTAGTGCTGCTGCAAATGGGCATTGTCCCAGGGGTGTTGGTAGTCATAATGTAAGTTCCCTAATTTATGTTCCTCTAACTCCCCGGAATGCATCTGTCAATGCTACAGCTATTGTAGCAGTAATCAGGTGCCTACGAACCTGAACTGAGACGTGCTAACAGTATAACTCAGTATAACTTTTGCCCTAGTAGGATGCCCACTGTGAGCAGTTCACCCTGCACTATCAGTTCGAACATAAATATCACTGTCATCTCTACCTCAGATAAGCCTCACAGTAAAGCAATAAAAACAATCAAGAATCCCAGAAAATCGCTAAAAATATTGCCTACATTAACACATGTAGCCTAAGAAACAAGCTTAATGAAATCAATGACTTGCTAGTAACAGATAACATTCATATATTGACTATCTCTGAAACTAACTTAGATAATACCTTTGGTAATACAGTGGTAGCAATACATGGTTAGAAAATCTACAGACGAGACAGAAATGCCAATGGGTGTGATGTTGCTGTTAATATTCAGAGTCATATTCCTGTAAAGCTTAGAGAGGATCTCATGTCAAATGCTGTTGAAGTAAAATGGCTACAGGTTCACCTGCCTCAACTAAAGCCCATTCTTGTGAGAAGTTGCTATAGACCACAAAGTTCTTCCAGTCAGTACCTGGATAATGTGTGTGAAATGCTTGATGATGTATGCGATAAACAGAAAGGTATATTTTATGGGTGACCTAAATATTGACTGGCTTTCATCAAGCTGTCCACTCAAGAATAAGCTTCAAACTGTAACCAGTGCCCGGCAACCTCGTTCAGGTTATCAGTCAACCTACCAGGTTATTTACAAACAGCACAGGAATGAAATCATCCACATGCATTGATCACAGCTTTACTAATGCTGCAGAAATCTGCTCGAAAGCAGTGTCTACATCCATCGGATGTAGTCATGATAATTTAGTAGCTATATCTATCTTTGGGCCTAATATAGTGTATAAGAGCTCATACAAGAGGTTTTGTAGTGATTCCTATGTTGAAGATGTAAGTAATATTTGCTGATCTGTGGTGTGTAATGAGGAGCAACCAGACGCTGCACTTCAGGCATTTATGAAATTGCATATTACAGTTACTAATAAGCATGCACCCATTAAGAAAATGACTGTACAAACTGTTAAATCCCCGTGGATTGAAAATGTGTATGGTTGAGAGGGATGAGGCAAAAGGAATGGAAAATAAGTCTGTCTGCACAGCCAGTTGGCAAACGTGCTATAAATTGAGAAATCCTGTGACTAAACTTAACAAAAAGAAGAATAAACTGTATGAAACAAAGTTACATGATATAAAGAATAATAGTAAAAATCTTTGGAGCACTTTAAATGAAATATTGGGCAAAAACGCAAACTCTGCTCCATCACTCATTGAATCAGATGGCTCATTCAAAAAACCCACTGAAATTGCAAAATTCATGAGTGGTTTTTTTTATTGGCAAGATTATTAGAAACCTTGGGCATGACATTCCAAAAACTAATTATGAACCTACACATCCATGTATAACTGACCAAATTATGAAAGACAAGGATTGTAATTTTGAGTGTGGAAGAGCTGAAAACAGATTGTTGTCTATCAACAATGACAAGCCACCTTGGTCTGACTGAGGATGATAGCGGACTATATTGCCACTCATATTAGCCATATCTTCAAATCTAAACCTACAGGAACGTGTGTACCCTCAGGCCTGGAGAAAAGTAATTCCGCTACCCATGAATAGCAAAGCACCCTTTACTGGCTCAAACAGCTGACCAATGAGCCTGTTTCCAACCGCTAAACTTTTGGAAAGAATTGTGTTTGACCAGATACAATGCTATTTCACGGTAACTAATTCAAAACACACTTTCAGCATGCTTATAGGGAAAGGCACTAAAAATGTACGGCACTTACACAAATGATTGATGATTGGCTGAGAGAAATTGATAATAAGAAGGTTGTGGGAGCTGTTTTGTTCGACTTCAATGCAGGTTTTGACATTATCTGCTGCTGGAAAAACAAATATGTTATGGCTTTACATCCCCTACTATATTGTAGATCAAGAGTTACCTGTCTAACGGAACACAAAGGGTGTTCTTTAATAGAAGCCTCTCCAACATCATCCAGGTAGTCAGGCATTTCCCAGGGCAGCTGTCTAGGCACCTTACTTTTATTAATCTTTACTAATGAACCTGCCACTGGCTCTGAGTAAAGCCTGTGAGTCTGTGTATGCTGATGACTCAACATTATAAACGTCAGCTACCACATCAAGTGAAATCACAGCCACACTTAACAAAATGCTGCAGTCAGTTTCAGAATGGGTGGCAATAAATATTTGAAGAAATAAAAGCATTGTATTTGTATTTTGGACAAATCATTTACAAAACCTCAACTAAATTGTGTTATGAATAATGTAGAAATTGAGCATGTTGAGGGGGAAAACTGCTTGGTGTAACCCTGGATTGTAAACTATAATGGTCAAACATTTTGATGCAGTAGTAGCTAAGACAAATATGCAAATATATCATTATTTATATTTTACTGCAAGTGAGAAATTGTCCTTTGTGGTGGTCATTAGGACAGAAATATGAACAAATGTAAATTACAGTCAATAGGTACAGTACGGGAAAAACGTGCAGAAGTTCCTGCATCCGGGTGTCCACGACAGAGGACATTTCTTGATACGCTCTTATTTCAAATGTCCATAAAATGTGCTTATTTTGATGGCAGCCATGTTATTTTGAACCAGGAAGGTAAAGCTGTCAAGATCACACCCCCACACATGTGATATCCCTGAAAAGCCTGAAATGTCCTATCAAAGGGACAACAGGACTTAACAGAGTGGCTTGTATGGCTTCAGAGATACAGACCAAGAACGGATGTCTACTAGAGAGGACAAAAATGAATTGCTGGGTCTCAGGTGGATAATAGAATAATTTTAAATTAGCTCAGACACCCATGCATACCTTCAGCTTAGACACCCATGCATACCCCACAAGAAGTCTCTTCACAGTCCCCAAGTCCAGAACAGACTATGGGAAATGGAACTCTATTCCACATCAAGGAACTCATGCAAGCAGTAAAATCAGATATTTTTTATATGATAAAACTACACCTTATGGAACAGCACAGACTATGAATAGACACATACACTCAACCACACACACACAAGCATACACACGCATGCTAACAAACACACATGCTACACACACATGCTAACACATACACCTGCATACACACACACACACATGCTAACACACACACACCCTACACACACGTACATATGGAGTTTTTTTATTGTAAATATGTTGCAGTAGAGTACTGTGTAACAATGTGCTATGAAATGTAGTGTTTTAATTGTATGTAATTTCCTTAATCTTGCTCGACCCCAGGAAGAGTAGCTGCTGCCTTGGTAGCAACTAATTATCCATAATAATCTCATCATTTAGACTAGCCTACTCACACAGACTACCCTCACTGTATCTGCGAACTGCTTGCTAGAGAACACGTGCCAAGACCAGAGTAGGAACATTTGCTATTTTACGCAACAGTGATTGTAACAAAATTATCATTAGAGTTGAAAATGCCATGGAAACACATGAAACGTTCCATTTTTATTCAGTACATGAAAACTTAAGCAAAAAAAGTACATTTGTGTGCACTACGTCATCACGCACTGATATTTATCCGCAACAAGTCCATCATATTTTGTTTATAGAGATTTTAGAATATTCACATGAAAATCTGTCGCCAATGGAAAGCTAGATTATGATATTGGCCAATTGACCAATCTCTCTCCATGTCATTTCTCATGGCACAGAACTTTAGCCACTGGAGGGTGCTAACCTAATGCATTTGCTCTCTCAGTGAAGAATAATAACAGGTATATTTTAGTAAATGATTTGCGCTCTCTACCTCTGGTGATGTTTATGGCCTTGGTCAGAAAAGTTGCATAGACTTATGGCCATTCATTACACAATGTGTCCTGTTATGAATGTATTTTGTGTGGGTGGTACGCAGCATTTGGAGCAAGAACAGATAATTCCTTCCTCATGTATAGACTCTACTTATGAATTAAGAAAAGTATGTTTGCTTCATTCAAAGTCTTTAACTTGACTGCCAGAGGACTGTGGATTTAATAATAATAATAATAATAATAATATATATATAATATGTGGACTGTGGATTTCATTGCAAATATAGTTGATTGTTTTACTGATGTTACAGTAGTCTTTGTCGATAGCATATTGAAGTATTGATTGAAATAATGGTGATGTGGGGGTTCAAGAGGTTACAGTTTTTACCTTTGGCCTTCTCGTGGTGGATTGGAGCTGTAATTCCTTGGGCATTCCACGGTAATGCATATCCACTAATCCTGAGATGAAGCATGGGCTCAATAGCAACCTAATCCCTCTGTCCTATTACTGCGAAAGATCCTAAAAGAGCTGGATAGGTGTAAGGACCATTGTTAAAATCTCACATAGCCCACCAGAGAGCTATACACAGATCTGTGAGGAGGGGTCAACAGCGATTTAGGGAAAGGAGCTGAGATCAGTATAGAGCTGGGGGCCTGACTAAAACATTTGTGTTGAGTTCATTATCATGTGGTCAAAGAGCCATAAAACTTTCAACAAAGCTAATCAGTAAGCCAACCATGAAACATTGTTGGTGGACTTAGCCAATACCCACAGAAGGATTTACAGGGTCTGTCAGGTTTGGATATAAGGGGGGTGGGGCGTTACTCAGCTTGATACCAATTACAGCATAGTAGAATGGACAACTTTAACCTCTCGTCAATCTGGAACCAAACCAACAACTTCCTGTCATATTAAGTGCATGTGTTAATCAACATTTTGGAGTCGTTTCTTGGCAAAGCCAAAGTATCACAACCCTCTGCACTTGAAAGAGGTGATGCAATGTAGTCCGTTCTGTGGAGTTAAATCGGTAAGAGACCTAAGAATTTATGGGTGAGTCAACCCCTGCTCTGGGCAACAAGAGTTTACATCAGATCAATGCCTGAGGATAACAGTCATTAATCAACAACAGCCTCTTCAGTGTTGGAATTACCTTGAGGACCTTTACATCTACCAATGTTCTATTGATTGTGACTGCTGGTTCACGTATTGAAATAAGTGAGGTAAGTAACATTTGGGGGATTTAAAAATAAGTCATACGTAATCACAAAAATGTTGTGTTTTTATCACAGAGGAAGTGTAAACGCTGAGAACTTTTACATTTATACCCCTCTACTTCGGCAAAGTTTAAGGAGAGAAATTATCAAGTAAAAATGCACCACTCTGTACACTAGTGCTTTTCTAGACGTCTATATTTATAGTTTTGCTTCGCTTTCATTTATTTTTGTGTATTCCTCTGTTCATATCTAGGTCTGCTAGTTCCCGGGAGATGTGTTTTTCCTCACTGAACCTTTTGGGAATGTGTCGCTTTTTCTAAACTCTCTGTTTGAGTAAGCATTGCAAGTCAGGAGACTTTTTGCTGCGTCACTACAGTAACCACAGGAGCTGTTTGAGCCTCTGTCTCCCTCATTAATAACTTGTGCTGTGGGTCCCTATTATGCAAGCTCTGAAACCTGAGAGCTGGTCACCTGTTCTGCTACCTGAGCTGGGGGCTCAGGGGAAGGGAGTGTCGGCTGGCTACCCCATTAGAAAACTGGACAGGAGGAGATTAGGCCAGAGCAACTGCCTGAAGCTCCAGGGATCTCTAGTGGATGTGTTAGCCCACGTCCCCAGGTCTGAGCTGTATGGTGAAGGTGGTGAAGCTGGAGAGGAGTTGTGGCTGCCGCTGGAGTGGTTCCATACGCACCCCTCTGGGAGTTCCATCCAAAACGAGGTGGAACTTTATTTTGACAGAACAGGAAGAGTCACCTTCAACCCTGAGGAGACAGACTTGACCCCACCTGAGGGCTACTCACATAGCTTTGACTGGTCAGATGACCCTGACTCCAGACCCCAGTCTACACTAAGCAGTGATCAGCTCTTTCCATCGGGTACCCTGGGTCATCTGGAGACCGTCAGGATCAGGTGCACCCCTGGGAGAGAATGGGTCAGAGTCTGCACTCTGTCCCCTGTTAGAAACGGGTGGCTGCCTTTACCAACAAGAGGAGTACTCTATGAGTTAACCGGCCTTCTCTACCAGGTAAGATATAACTGATCCAAATATTCATTTTTTATTTTATTTATTTAACCTTTATTTAACTAGGCAAGTCAGTTAGAAACAAATCCTTATTTACAATGACGGCCTACCGGGGAACAGTGGGTTAACTGCCTTGTTCAGGGGCAGAAAGACAGATTTTTACCTTGCCAGCTCGGGGATTCAATCCAGCAACCTTTCAGTTACTGGCCCAACGCTCTAAGCACTTGGCTACCTGCCTTAACCAACTATATATTAAATCATGCAAAACAAATCGCAGTACAGTAGTAGATTTAGATTTATTGTTTTGTGTAAGAATTTTTACTTT
Organism: Oncorhynchus keta; assembly: GCF_023373465.1. Classification (NCBI taxonomy): domain Eukaryota; kingdom Metazoa; phylum Chordata; class Actinopteri; order Salmoniformes; family Salmonidae; genus Oncorhynchus; species Oncorhynchus keta. Next base: position 18,382,292 of record NC_068456.1, read on the forward strand.
CCCCTGGTTGAAAACAAAGTTGGTCATCATCAGGAAAGGGCTTCTCTCCACGGCTAGTGAGTTAAGTGGAGTTTCTAATCTCTATACATTTCTCAGAATCTGTTCTTGCCTCCTGGTGTGCGACGATTAAAATTGGATGTTGACAAAGACATCTTTAGCCACTGGAATGTTCTCCCTCTGTGAATCACTGCTAGAATTCTTATGGATCATCGCTCATGTGACCACATTCCTACCATCCTAGTCAAGGCAATTATCGCATGCTTGAGTTTGTCCCCATAATTGATGTAATACAAAGCCCTGTTTTTTTCCCAAATATACTGTAGATTCATCTCTGCAGTGTATGATACCTTTCACTAAAATACTATATTTAAACCAAAATATTAGTTGATTAAATTCTTTTTTTAAATGCACTATTTTTCAGAGACAAATTGAACTTGGCATTGACTCCATCAGACGGAAGAGTTATGACAGCGGTGTGATACTCAAAGGTATGTACTGTATGCCTCCTCTAGGAATAATTACATGGACTGCTAACTATCTTTGTTCTCTAACATTAGGTTGAGCTACAATAAGTCCGATTGGAGATAAAATAGGTTATGATAGGGGATAGGAAAGAGGAGGAGAGGAACAAGTACAAAAAGAAGGGAAGAAAAAAAGCACAGCAGACCAAAGCACAAGATGACTCCACGACAAAAATCTATCAACTGATGCCAGTGGGTCACGTCTTCATGAGCTCTGAACTATTTCTCCCATGGCTGTGATTCAGGTCCAGAGAGACATACAATGTCTTCTCTGCTCTCAGTGTTGACTGCTGATGTGTTTATTTGTATATACCCTGGGTACTACACAGTCTGTCTGCTCCCTAACCAGCTGTGAGCCCCCATGGCCTCACACTCTGTTCCCTTCACTGACAGGCACAGAGAGGATGACTCAATCACTGCTTTCACACACCACAATCAACACAGTCACAAAGCCAATTCTTCATAGACCCTCTCTCTCTCTCTCTCTGTGTTCTAGAAAGTAAAGATGGACCCTTGCCCAAGAGAGAGAGAGGGGGGAGAGAACAGACACATTTGTAATCATAAACACCCCCCAGGAGCAAAGAAACACACACACACACGCATACAAACAAATAAAGAAAGACACACACACACACTTGTCTTGTTTATACTCAGGGCTATGTTTCACTGGCTCATATTATCGTGTCAATCTGGAGATGCACGGCAGCAAAGCCATGAGAAGTACACCTGCTGGTACTCCAATTCCCCTGCCCTGCATGCTATATGCAAGATAAATAAAAGCAAAATCGAGGGGAAAACTATGCATGCATAATATTCCATTTCCATGTTATTGCTTACTTTCATAATCCTGTCCCAATTGATTTTCCTCTGAACTGGAACACGTGATGTAATCATAATTACTTTACAGTATCTTATTCTCAAAACAACATAACATAGCCTATGCAATTACTTCAATTTGCCTGCTCTCACTATGGGTAAGTGTTCCATGATTGCCAAAATGTGTTATAAACATCACACTCTCATTTCAATTTCAAAGTCTTGCTCACCGCAAGCCTCCAATGAACATATGGACAATATATTGATAGATCCATCTAACATATTTCCTGATTGAATTCTGTAATGGACTGAGCAGGAAATAAAGAAAAGGTGACAACGGGATGAGTTATAACTTGGGGGCAATGAACAAATTCCGTTGCACATTGAGGTAGGCCATAAATCAATAAGCTGCAGTTGACTTACTTCATCCTCTTGTGTTTTAGAGTAAACACGTCTTGGGAAATGTGAGCGCCAGGTGAGGTGATGCGGAATAATTAGGCCATGTGTTATGACATTTTTATCATGGCTGCCATGTGGTCATAGCCACGAGGCGAAGCCTCCAGTGTATTATTGCCTTGCACTCGAGTACAGTATTTCATACAATTGGTTGCCAGCATTAAAAAGCAAGATTCTATCTCAAACCATTCATTTTTCAACAAAATGTGATGCTACATTCACTAACACTGGTTGTCAAGTGCAATTTTGGGTGTTTTCTGGTCGTTAGTTCTATTCGACTGCCAGGTAAAGCAAAACTACCCAAGCGCAGGTTGACATTTTCATAACTTTGCAAGTTGCTATGGCAAACAAACATGTTTGAAGCTGTTAAGACAGGAAACTAGCTGCATTTAGTTTCTCTTTAACTGGTTTTTTTCTTTATAGGCACTGTGTATCCATAAAAATCACGCTGATTCGTGATTTAGACTGGCTAAGAAAAGCTGCCTGTCTGGCTCATGTTTTTTGGTTATGGACACATTGGAGATCAAATTTAATTAAATATTGCAACAATGTTGCAAATGTCGATGATAATGTCTAGATATTTTATACAGTGGTAATCAAGTTTATAAATTGCATGGCTGGGCAGTGAATCTTAAAAATATATATATAACTAACCCAAGATAGACCACAGCCTGTCGTTTCCAATGGGAGAAAATTAGTTCTAGTGGGCAGAACAAGCAAGGTGGTGGGCAGAGCCAAGCACGAGCTGGCAAGAACATATTTGTGCATTCTAGCATGTACTTGCATATTTGCATTGGGGAACGCCTACACATGCAATAACTATATTCGCCCTTCCACTCCTTCTAAACAACACCATTTTTAAAAACTTTGGCAAAGGGTAAAGTCTATAAAACTTAGTCCACTCTGTTTGTAACAATAATTTAGTTTTGGAAACAGAAAACTGTATTGAGATCATTGATGAGAAAATTTGCAGAATCTCGGCCATAATTAGTCTCGTTCCATCTCCTACCACTGCGGGCCACTGGGTTTCCTTTCACCACCATATTTGGTAGTGAGTGGAAACACCACCCGGATGCTTCACATTTATACATCCGGTGAAATATCTGTCTCATTGTTTTATCTGTGTAAGTAGTGGTGTATTGCTAGGTAACAACGTAAACGCTGGCACATTTTATGAATGTATTCGCCATGTGTATGTTGTGTAGTATATCATGGGCACGATAGGCTCTAATAATGGGAGACCAATAAGGCCCAAGCGGGTGTGGTATATGACCAATATACCATGGCTACGGGCTGCTCTTAGGCACGACAAAGCGCACAGACGAGACAGTTGTGGGCCTATCGTCTGTCTGTCAGTCTGTCAGTCTGTCAGTCTGTCAGTCTCCTCTTCGCCAGGACTCTCGTCATCTGTCATTCATTGCAAAGTGGACAGAGAAAATAATAGTAGGCTTCTTCTCTGAGACCTGTTTCAGTGAGGAAACGTGTAGGCTAAGTGCTTTGTGGACTTGCCTGTTATGTTTTGTTTTAGATTTTCCAATATCTGGAACAAGCAGTAGGCTGTAAAAAAAAAAAGAATGTTTACCGCCATGTACATATTTCAGAAGGAAAATTAGGCGGCATTTGGTCCAAGTCCATGGGTTTTCGAAGTGGGAGGTTCCCCAGCCTACCAACATCTAATATCAATGAGGTAAAAGATAAAACCCTTTTACTATTCTAGCTGTGATATATTTGTTATCATATTACTGTGCTTGTCTTGTTATTGTTAGTTTTACAAAGTTATTTCCTCTGTACAAATTACTGCAACTTATAGCTAATAAGTACATGGTTATGTGTATCAGTTTTAAAAAGTATATGTTTGAAAATGGTAATATCATCATCATCATATCGTCATCATTACTATGTTTTAGTACAATTTATAATGCTGAATTAATACATGTCATAACATCCATTATGGCAGTGTATTCCTTGCTTTCTAATTAGATTTATGCCATCTAGACAAGGAGGCTATTCACTAGCTCAGCAGTGGGTTTTAGTCTGGAGAAGAACTTTGCCATTCAAATCTATTCGATTAAGTTTGTAAGACATGCAGTCCTCAGACTTTGAGTCAACATGAGTGCAATTTTATGCAGGAACTTGTGGACATGTTATTGTGCTTGGACAAGCCATGGGATGTTTTCACTGCAAACAGCTGTTTTAACTGACAGTCCTCATCCATCCTGCAAATCAACTATTGTCAGAGAATGGACGTGAACTAACCACTAATATGACACATGTCTGATATGAAGTGAAAGTGTGACAATTGTTTTACCTTCTCATGTACACTTTACTTGTCTTAATTGGCCTGTCTTAAGCTGGATAGCCAGGCAATCCTGGAATGTCAATGTTAAATGTCATGGTTAATTTGTCGCTGACTGTTGGGCATCAGGTTACACATCACCATGGTAACAAAGGGAGATCTCAAAATGAGAGCAGGTAGCCGATAATAAGTAATCCCTAGAATATATCACGGGGAAAAGTATTGGATTTATTTCCCTCACTCTATTTCATATACCTGATAGATGCGTTGTATTTTTAGACGGACTATTTCAACACAGCTCTGATATTTTCCTCTGGGTTCCCTCTCCTTAGGCATCCACCAAGGATATTACCCCCTCATGGAGCATGTGGAGAGGACAAGGGGAGAGGGCTTCCACATCACCCTCCCTTATGAGGCCGACACACTCTGGGGACTCCCAGAGAGGTGGACATGTACCCCACAGAGGGAGTCCAACCCTGCTGAGGATGGCCAGTGTCCCTAATGTCCTGGGCGGCCGACCAAAGACGGGCTTCTCCTCCATCACCATCACATCCTGCAGGGTCTCCCAGTCAGGGGCCAACCGATCACATTATCCCCACCAACCGATCCTGCCTATCAGGTCATCCACATCCCTCAACCCAGTCATGACTCATGTCCTATCCTCAGCCATTCCAAAGCACTCTGAGGGGGTGACCAGACACAAGGCCACCATAGTAAAGGTGACAGAGTACAGACAGAGCTACTCTGCATGTGCCAAGGTCCAGCTGAGAGGGCCAGGGATGAGGAATGCCTGGCCTGAACACAGGCACAGTTACACAGGTGAGGACAGTCTCAAGGACAATGGAAGCACCTTCAGGCCTTTCTCACTCCAGCCCTCTTTCCGCTCCTGCGTCCAGCTTGAGGTACGTTGGAGGTCTGCGAACACAGTTCTGTATCTGGACAAGTCACTGTCTATCTCCATAGGACAGCCAGAGGTCACAAAGCCAGTTATGCACAGGTCCACCCTGTCTCTGTATGTTGGGGGCTCGTCCCACATTGGAACCTCTATGGATTACCCCAAAACACTAAGCTGCACCCATAGATGGGACAACTCAGAGACTGATGTGGGTTACAGCAGAGGCTCTTCATCAACCAAAGGGGACTACGAGGTCCCCAAAATGGCAGATACTGATGGTATTAAGAATAGGACATCTGATTTAACTGCACACAATCTTACCTCAGGGTTATTCTCATCAGCCAGAGGAACAGGCGACTCATACTCCGGGGCCAGTCAGCACAATGGAATTGCAGATGAGCTGTGCTGTCGTCTGCTGAGAAATTCCACACACAGACACCCTGCTTTTAATATCAGCCCAGGTATGAATTTCATCTCCCCATGTCAGGGCAAAACTCTAAAGTACCCATGCAAATCCAGCAGCATTCCTTTCAATGGCTCCCCATTTCCATAGCTGTGTGGATAAAATCACATTCAAGTCTTAACAGCGTACGCAATGCCATAGCGAGGAGGTCTTAGAGGGTGTAAAGTCTCATTTTTAACTCTTCTTACCTTTTGATTTATACCTCATACATTGTTAATAGGATATATTCCTTACAGAAATGCACATTGGTGAAAAACCCACAAGTGCTACATTCTCACATAATGGAACACTGTGCTTATGTGAAGGAAAAACTCATGCTTCTATTTTAATTTCATCCCTCTCTTACTTCCAACACATCCTTTGCATACATTACCTACCCTCTCAACCCAGTAAGCGTGGCGGTGTTAGGCTTTCACGGGTGTGACACCGGGTGAAGCTCCCCATGAAAAGAATGAGTATATTGTTTTAAACGATCTCACTCCCCAGGCTGGTTGTGGAGGCTAGCTTATGGCTCAGAAAACAGACGTGAATGTCCTGTCTGCTTGGTGCTGCTAAGTACTGCCTGAAATAAAATTAGGCCAGGAGTCAGCTTTGAGAAGCAGAGCACAATACCTATGGTCTCTGTATCCCCTCTCTGGTAATGAACTGAAGAATGGCATTGTGGACTTCACAGCACCTGAGAGGCATTGTATCCTTAGTTTTGTCCATTGTGGATTTATTGGACAGGTTTGTTTGTAATTAGATGTCATTTGCCAAGGTTCTGGCTCTTGTTTCGAATGTACTGCGTTTTCCCTGGGGAGCATTGTAGGGTATCTATTTTGAGTGGCATTGCAGAGTTCACAGCGTCTGTGTGGTATTGTGCCCTTATGTTGTCCTTTGAGAATTTATTGGAGAGGTTTGTTTGTACAAGTGACTACCTCTTTTTCAAAGGGACTACTCTGTGCCTTGAGGGGCATTGTAGGGTAGCCATAAGAACCTAGAATGCTTACAATCTACAGTATGTCCAAGGGAACGTATTATGGAAGTCTCATAGGCACTACAGAGTATACATCATGTATGAGCAGAGCAGTGCAGCGTCTATCATTTGATCAGTACGCAGCAGTTACACTCACACCAGGGAGGTAAAGCTTGGCTCATTGCAGCAGTGAATGTAGTACTGCAAGCATATATACCACACATACCTTCTCTGGTTGGCCTCCTAGTAGACTCATCTACTGGCCCAGGTCACATAGTGATTGATTCTGGGTACAGTGCAAGTGTAGATAAACATAAATACACACATTAAATACACATTAAGATACAAAACACAGTCAATTAAAACATTATATCCTGGCATGACTTCCACTGGAACGCAAAGAGTTTGATGCATCTGGTGGACATAAGGCTTTATACAGTCTACAAAGTTTTATAGGCCATGATTTAATATAATCATCCATTTAGTAACATGCGTTTTGGATCGTGCATCAAGGACCGGAACTAACAGTTTTTTCCTCAACAAAAAAGATTGATGCAAGGGGGGCTCAAACCCACAGTTAAAGTGCACTATTAATTTAGAATCAACCACTTCAGCAGAGTGTTCCAACTCGAAGTGATTATTTAAAATTCAATTTTTTATTTCACCTTTATTTAACCAGGTGGGCCAGTTGAGAACAAGTTCTCATTTACAACTGCGACCTGGCCAAGATAAAGCAAAGCAGTGCGACACAAACAACAACACAGAGTTACACATAAACAAACTTACAGTCAATAACACAATAGAAAATCTTTATACAGTGTGTGCAAATGAAGTCAATAAATAGTGGCGAAGTAAATACAAATTAGCGATTAACACTGGAGTGATAGATGTGCATATGAGCATGTTGCAAGTATAAATACCGGTATGCAAAAGAGCAGAAAAATACTAAAAAACAAATATGGGGAGGTAGGTAGTTGGTTGGATGGGCTATTTACAGATGGGCTGTGTACATCTGCAGCGATCAGTAAGCTGCTCTGACAGCCGTTGCTTGAAGTTAGTGAGGGAGATAAACAATACGTCTCCAACTTCAGTGATTTTTGTAATTCGTTCCAGTCATTTGCAGCAGAGAACTGGAAGGAAAGGTGGCCAAAGAGGTGTTGGCTTTGGGAATGACCAGTGAAATATACCTGCTGGAGCGCGTGCTACGGGTGGGTGTTGCTATGGTGACCAGTGAGGCGGAGCTTTACCTAGCAAAGTCTTATAGATGACCTGGAGCCAGTGGATTTGGCAACGAATATGTAGCGAGGACCAGCCAACGAGAGCATACAGGTCGCAATGGTGGGTAGTATATAGATATTTATAGTTGTCCACATATTCTAAGTCAGAACTGTCCAGAGTAGTGATGCTAGGCAGGCGGGCGGGTGTGGGCAGCTATCGGTTGAAGAGCATGCATTTAGTTTTACTAGCGTTTAAGAGCGGTTGGAGGCCATGGAAGGAGTGTTGTATGGCATTGAAGCTTGTTTGGAGGTTTGTTAACACAGTGTCCAAAGAAGGGCCAGAAGTATACAGAATGGTGTCGTCTGCGTAGAGGTGGATCAAAGAGTCATCCGCAGCAAGAAAAGAGTAAAGAGTCGGCCCGAGAATTGAACCCTGTGGCACCCCCATAGAGACTGCCAGATGTCCGGACAACAGGCCCTCCGATTTGACATATTGAACTCTATCTGAGAAGTAGTTAGTGAAGCAGACGAGGCAGTCATTAGAGAAACCAAGGCTGTTGAGTCTGCTGATAAGAATACGGTGATTGACAGAGTCGAAAGCCTTGGCCAGGTCGATGAAGACGGCTGCACAGTACTGTTTTTTATCGATGGTTGTTATGATATCGTTTAGGACCTTGGGCGTGGCTGAGGTGGACCCGTGACCAGGAGACCGGATTGCATAGCGGAGAAGGTACAGTGTGATTCGAGATGGTCGATGGTCTGTTTGTTCACTTGGCTTTCAAAGACTTTAGAAAGGCAGGGCCGGTTGATAGGGATATCCTTCATGACTGCTATTTGACTAATCCATAAGGCTTTTGTATTTTTAAGTTATACGATAAACAGACCTCTTTTCTTTTTTCCATAAAAGCACAGATAAACAAAAACGTGGGATTTTTTTCATATATGAAAAAACATGAAAATGTTGTCTAATGTTAGTAGTAGCTAGTACCCTAGTCATTGATGCATCGATGCAATATTGGCACAGAACATTTTGTTACAGACCAATGAAACAAAAGTAGTCCTTGAATTTGTAGGTTTAAAATATCCCTCCAGTGGCCAGGGTTGACCTATTTTAAGAAATGCCATTGGTTGGTGGATATAAAGTCTAAGATATAGGCTGTTTTTTGCACCAGGATATAATCAGTGCCACCTGTTGAGGTTAGCATAGGGCAAACGTGTGCCATGTCATCTCATGGGACCAGCTACAATTTCACGTTCTGTCACGTGCAAGTAAATCAACGATTTTCATTGGCCAATACACGTTTTGTGCTGGAGAACCTGTTGGTTGCTTATTTTCGCAAGTACGGACCAAATGTATTGAAGCTGGAGTAATTTACCGGTGTTATACTCCGCTTGCTGCATTGCTTGCTATACCGATGACAGCGTTGAAATAGTCTGACTTGGTACATAGATTTCTTGTTTGTTGGCGCCAGAGCATTTGATGGTGTGTTCTTCCTATGATAAATGATTGTGTCTGATATTAAATGGGTCTGTTTTTAAAGGAGGTGGAGGAGCGGGGGTTAGAGAGTGCAGGATAGATGCACTGTCATCATGGTTTACATTATTCATGCAGTATGCACGTGTCTTTGTCTCTGCTTTACTCACTGAGTCGTGGAGAGTAGGGGTCAGTTAGAGGGCTCAACAATTTTCCCTCTTCTCCAGGGCCCAGTGTTTCATAAGTTATCTATCGGATTTTGGCTATCGGAAAGGATTAAATGCATTCATTCTATTTCAATAAATGTCATCCTATCTGATAGGAGTAATCCTCACTCAGCCCTCATGTTCATTTTACCTTTGTTAGATGGGATGTAAAAATACAAAGCCACATTTTAAAAAGGTCCGAATGGCTTCTCTGCAAATGATTCTGAATGCACATATTAAGTAAGATCTAGGTTATCTGAAAACCTCTTTGTTTCTCATTGATGTCTGACAATGCAGTACAGTCCCAGTATTGTAATAAACTCTGTGTATATGAGATGCACTCTTTTTTACCATCCATGCAACATGTAATCAACAATGTTTGATGAAGAGTTAACTGCATATCCACTGGAATATACAGGCAACTACCAAAAGAAAGGAAACACCTACATAAAGTGTCTTAATTGGGCGTTGGGCCTCCATGAGCCAGAACAGGTTCAATGCACCTTGCCATAGATTCTACAAGTGTCTGGAACTCTATTGGAGGGATGAAACTCCTTTCTTCTCAATTGGGTTGAGACACACTGTTAAAGCCCCCTCTGCTCCTTTGAGACCGCTATACCACTCTTCCAAAGTCACTGAGATTTCTTCATCTACAATACAATTTCATTGTCCGTAGTTACAGCGAACAACAGAAATGTGTCTTCTGCACTCTTAATTTCACACACACATACTTTCCTTGAGGAGTGTAGCACTTAACACTGTTTCCTTGAATGCAACTCATGTCGCACATGTGCACACGCTCACGCACACACACAAACACACACACACAGCGCTACTGGAGAAAATGTTGTGGAGTTAAGAGCCTTGCTCAAGGGCTCAACGGTAGGGGATTGTTATTAGGATATGAACACAGCAGCCCTCCAGTTACCAGATCAATATCCCCCTGTTTATCCAGCTCCCTACCTGGGATTCAAACAGGCAACTTTTCGGATATAGGTCCAATTCCTTAGCCGCTGTGCTACCTACAACCCATAGCCATAGTAGGAAAAATAATGGGCATTTCTATTCATAACCCTGAGCATGATGGGATGTTTTAATTGCCAAAAGATATTCTCTGGTACTTTTGTATACTTTTTAGCCAGTATTTCTGAAAGTAGCGCTCCCTAACCAAAATGGTCCCCGAAAATGTTGTACTACGTCACAAATGTGCATATATGTGCACCACGTTATTGCTCTCTCTCTCTCTCTCTCTCTCTCTCTCTCTCTCTCTCTCTCTCTCTCTCTCTCTCTCTCTCTCTCTCTCTCTCTCTCTCTCTCTCTCTCTCTCTCTCTCTCTCGCTCTGCTGTGTGTGTATTTTGCTAGCTGTCACTCAAATGGTGACAGTAATTCTGACAGTAATTCTGACAGTAATTCTGACAAATCCAGCCCAAAGGTTGAAAATAAAGACATACTGGAGCATGTCTTTAATTAACTCAGGAACCACAACTTTGTGGAAACACCTGCTTTTAATATACTTTGTATCCCTCATTTACTCAAGTGCTTCCTTAATTTTGGCAGTTACCTGTACAGCATGTGTTCTGTTTTCTGTCTCTGCCAATCAAAGTAGATACTAGAACATGGGGAAGACAGTCACTATGTAAGGAGAGTGATGAAAGACAAGGACACTCCAGAGAAGATCTGCATGTTGCTGAAGATTTCTGTCCACACCAAGCAGACACCTGCCAATCACAACTGACAGTTGATCCTCAGGATATCAAATCCAGAGCCTTCAGTCTCAAAGTATGTGTGGATCAACATCACTCTATCACTCTATCTTCTGAAATCATTTTCCTGTATGTATCATTATATTATATACTGTAATATCATATGGTATGGTGTGAAAATTCTTGATCTGAAATTTGAAAAGATATCGGCATCTATAGAGAGAGGACTTTGGTTGTGTTGCTAGCACTGCAAACGACTAGTAAAGAGTCATCTGTGAGTGAAGGGAATGTTTATTCTACTTTATTGAGGAATAGCTCCTTCACATTCTTTCGCGAGACCTTAACCATTTGATCTAAACTGGTGCCAGTCAAAGTTAAAATGATTTTATTTTCCCTGCACTCTTAGATAAAACATGTGCTATCTGGAACCTTAAAGGGTTCTTCGGCTGTCGCCATATGAGAACTCTTTGAATAACCATTTTTGGTTACAGGTTGAACTCTTTTGGTTCCATGTCTACAGAGGGTTCTACATGGAACGCCAAAAAGTTATCCTATGGGTACAGCTGGAGAACCTCTTTTGGAACCCTTTTTCAAGAATACAACTCCAATGTATGAGGGGGTTGCAAAGGAAAAAGGGTTTGCAAAGAATTTTACTTGTAAGACCATTTACCTATATCCATTGGTACAGAGGACTGTGTGGAGTTGATTACCATATTCCCTCACATCTATCCATTACAATCTGCAAGGGGAGTCATCAAGGGCAGAGGCATCTTTTCAGAATAACAGAATCTAGGTTTCTTTTTTTTACCAAGATGAGTGTGCCAGTGCTGGCTAGCAGTAACTACTCACGCAGCTTATACTTTCCTCCCTCCCTGCTCCCTCTCTCCTCCCCAGGAGGCCCTGGAGATGTTCCGGCCAGACTTCATCAGCCGCTCCCAGGGCAGAATGAGGAGTCTGGAGCAGAGGGCCAGGCGGAGGAAGGCCCTGCAGTGTGCAGACCTAGACCAGGTGCAGGGTCTCTGGGAGGAAAAAAGTAGGCATAGGAGGAACTGCACCAAGCCCCACCCGCTCAGTGGTACGGTGATGGAACATGTCTGACATACAGTACGAGTAGGAACACACTGTTTAGTGATTTCTCAATCCTAGTCCAGGGGAACAGCTTTGCTCTCTGCTGGTCGTTATTAAGTACTGCAGCTCTGTTGAAGCGCAGTCTTGTTTACGTCCAACTCCACAACTAAAAGGGTTATTATCGGTGAATTACATGGATTTACCATCTTTAGTCACTATTATGCTTTTTTGAAAGTTGCTACAGCACTAATGATGCACACTTTTTTCAGGGAAAGAACGCCACATACTACAGAATGTTAGACATTTCCTTTCCCAGTATGACAGTACTTTACAATACAATATAGACCAGTCTCTCCAAAACCCTAGTACTATGACAGTGATGTAATAGTCCCTAGCGTCACCTTAACTCTGGCCGCTCGCTCCCACTCCTGCTTTGCCTTCTATGAAGGTAATAATGCAAACTAAATATAGACCCTCAGACTCACATCTTAATTATGCAGTGCTGACTGTTGGTCTCAGTGATGAGCTGACAAGAGTCCGTCAAGCCCCTCGGCTCTCAGAAGGACAGGAGTAATGAAGCCTAGTAAGGAAAGTGGAAAGTGTGTGTGTGTGTGTTGTCCTGACAGATGCTTGTGTGTTTCCCAGATAACCTTTTCAAACCCAGAGAGAGGAGCATATCAGGGAAGGAGATGCAGCTACGCTCCAGACGGTAGGTTTACAGACAGAGCTGTACTGTGACGTGTCAGTCTCTTGCCTACCTCTGTTTCACACACACTCGCATGCACGCACGCACAACACACTGTGGATGTCAGACAGCCGAACGTCTGTCTTGATTGGAGATATGAACTACCGTCTGTATCCCGTTATCATGACTTTCTTTACTCCCTGTCTTATCTGAGACACACACCTGATCAGAGGATAGGTTGCCATTGTCATGTTTTTAATCTGACTGGGTCGATCTGGGAACAAATTGACTATTTATGTGAGTGAAAAAGAAGCCAGTGTGATGTTGGTTTTATCAGTGGATCCAGGTTTGGCCTTTGTGGGTTGGTGCAGATAAAGCTTCCTTTCTATGGTGACGATTTTCTGGGAATAGCTGAGTCGCCCCTGGCCTGCTAATACTAGAATATTCCCCTTCACAAGCTTAACCTACCATGTCTAACCATCCCTTTTTACTTAGGATTTACAACAAGCTCCCTGAGGTCACTAAGAAGAAGGAGGAGGAGAAAAGGAGAGTGGTATCGCAGACCAACAGATTGCGGGCAGAGCTTTTTAAAAAGGTACGTTTAGTTGGTGCTGAGACTTTGTGATAAAATATTCACCACATAGTTGTATACACCGAAGCCATGTCTGAAAACTCAAATACAGAACAACTGCATAGCTAACTAAAGTGTTGAAGACTGCGTTATGAGTGCATAGGGAGGCATTACATGTGCTTGTAAAACTTGTAGTGTTTGAGGTTTAAAAAGGCTTCTGAAGTTTGTAATTTCCACTTTGAAATTTCAGACTTGATTTTCCCCAAAAAATTTTAATAATTCATAGTGAGGCATTCAATGTGCTTAATTTAACACACTGAAGGTTAAAAATGTCATATGATAAGAACAAGGTATGCAATATTGCAATAAGTCCTATTTAAAATAATAATCTTTCACTGGATATTTGGATGAGGTGCCATTTGAAAACAGTGTAATTCTCCAAGAAAAATGCATTTCAGCATGTCCCTTTCACAATCTATGCCCAGCAGAGGCCGCTGTTTGACTTCTTAATAGAATTTCCTTCCTACTGTAATTTGTCATCGAAATGTCTTCACAATCAATATCTGTGCACTGGTGTTATGTATTCATCTATTCATGTTCCACTGTTGCTTCAGTGAAATTAGTTTGAATCCAGGTATTGTTGAGAAGACACATGTCATTTGTGATTTTTAAAAGTTCCTGAATGTCAGCTCTATGGACTCGTTGGGTCCTTGGATTAGCACAGATCTAGTGTGTAAGGGCTCTTTTAACAAGCCAATGTGCCCTTGATGATTGGAGGGCAAGTTGTCATAAACTCATATAAACGATCAAACATATTCTGGTTCACCCGTACCCTTTATTCAAATTCCCATTACACCAAAACCAGCACAGACATTGATGGCCTCGATATCAGTCAGGTGTACAGTGTAACAAGTAGAATGAGGAGACATTTCCAATTTACTCTGAGATAATTAAGATCCCCTCATATGTCTGGGGTTTCCTTTAGTTAGATACCCAAGGTGGTTTCAAGGTGACTGGGTTGTCTCATTCAGTGTCACTCAATCTGAATTAAATGAATGGTAGCACCCGGTAAAAAGTCCGACCTCTTACAAATCCCACTCGATAACATGCCACGGGGTGCAAAGTTCGAGCTCTTCACTCAGGAGTGTCAAGTGGTGTACATGGTGGTATCTGTATGTCTGTGCATGAGTGTTTGTTACGCATACAGAGAATAATCCTGCAGCAACAGAAAATGTGGATGATAAAAAAATTACAATTTTGTCGAGGTTGATACCTTTTTCGTAAGGGAAAATCAAGTCTGACATTTTAAAGTGGAAATTACAAACTTCAGAAGCCTTTTTAAACCTCAAAACTATAAGTTGTACATTTCCTGCAATGGGTTGATCAAATTCAGATCCTATACATCTGTATACACATTTGTGGAAAGAGAATCAGTCTATTAAGTGTGTTTTTGTATTTGTCACATGCGCCGAATACAACAGGTGTAGACTTCACCGCGAAATGTTTACTTACGAGCCCTTTCCCTACAATGCTTTTGTTTTTGCAATGTTTTGCCCACTTGTCTGCAATGTTTTGCCCACTTGTCTGCAATGTTTTGCCCACTTGTCTGCAATGTTTTGCCCACTTGTCTGCAATGTTTTGCCCACTTGTCTGCAATGTTTTGCCCACTTGTCTGCAATGTTTTGCCCACTTGTCTGCAATGTTTTGCCCACTTGTCTGCAATGTTTTGCCCACTTGTCTGCAATGTTTTGCCCACTTGTCTGCAATGTTTTGCCCACTTGTCTGCAATGTTTTGCCCACTTGTCTGCAATGTTTTGCCCACTTGTCTGCAAATGTTTTGCCCACTTGTCTGCAATGTTTTGCCCACTTGTCTGCAATGTTTTGCCCACTTGTCTGCAATGTTTTGCCCACTTGTCTGCAATGTTTTGCCCACTTGTCTGCAAATGTTTTGCCCACTTGTCTGCAATGTTTTGCCCACTTGTCTGCAATGTTTTGCCCACTTGTCTGCAATGTTTTGCCCACTTGTCTGCAATGTTTTGCCCACTTGTCTGCAATGTTTTGCCCACTTGTCTGCAATGTTGACGCCACATTTCAGATCAGCAGAATGCTGGTTTAGGAGCAAAAATGTTGATCAATTCAGTTGTCAATTCAGAAAGTTTATTGAAATTGCAATGGAAAATCCTCAGGGAAAACAATGAGCAATTTTCAATTCATTAGGAGAATTTTGTTTGATTTCCGGAAGAGTATGTTTTTGCAAAGCTTCGGACATATTGTAGAAAGGCAGCTTTATATGGCTAGAGTGAGATTGCTCTAGTATAAGAGGAGAGTTATAGCATTGTAGGCTGTTTAGCCAGATAGCAAGTCATCGTTATTCCCCCAATGAGACTTGGCTATCCACCTCGGGGGACAGAGAGTTGATGGAAGTGAAAGCCAATTTAAAAGGAGGAATCTTTCCCACTTGAAAAACAGCTGATTTCAGAAGATTGAAATAAAGTCTAGCCAAGGATTTGTGTATTTGCCCGTCTGTGATTTCTAAATGATTTGTTTGTTGTTTTGCAGAAACTTCTGGAGCAGATCCTGCAGAGATGAATATTGACAAACTCGAGATGTTCCCTACTAAACCTTCAACTCACATACTTCACTCACCATCCTCCTAGGATTCATGACCTTACACTCACTTAATATGCAATGTCAGTCGTCGTTGCCATACCGAACAGTATACCTTGATTTTATATGGAATAATGAGAGTACTTCCAAGAAAACATTCACACTGCTCTTGTTCGTATCACTCTTTTATTCAAGCTTACATGTGTCAGCCTCTTGGCCTTCGTCAGAGCTTATTCGTATGTACATTAATTCCATAGCATTTAAAAGACTAGCCAAGCTCCAGACAGGATCACTGACACTGTACACACCTGAGAGCGGAATGAACTGGAATGATTATGTTGCACTCTCCATACTGACCAACATTTATTAACTTTATAATTGTAATGGAATTGATAGAGTTGAATCATACTGTTGTGTATCGAGCTACATTACAAGTGAGAGTCTGAAGGCTAGGACCATGAGGTTTTGTGGAAACCTGCCATTAATAAGGTTCTGTAAATATGACATAAACTGCCTACTCTCTCCAGTCCTCATACCTTGTAAACATCCACCTCAATTGACATAACTGACATTTTCAACCAAAGCAAAATTGTATTTTTCTATAAGAAATGTTTTATATTCAGTCAGCTAGAGACCAATCTACACTGCTGCAGGGTTAGTCATAGCCACTTTTTTGAAAAGATATGACATTCTCAGTAGGAAAATTGTTGGAAGACAAAATGTAGGCCTTTAAGGCGTTGGTTGTTGTAAGAGCAATGGCATGATTAGGTTTATCAGTTATGGTAAGATGGAATGATTCTCTGCCTTACAGGAAATGTATATGTTTTGGCTTTCTATCACTGAATGATTTAATGCTCCTGTAAGTATGTTGTCATTGTTCTCTCAATTATAGTAAAGCTGTCTTTCGAAATAAAAATGTTGTTTAATATAATACTTATTCTATTTCAGAGTTTAAAATGTGTTGGGTTGGAACATTGGTGCAAAGAGAAAAAAAAGAGAGAATCACCTTGACTTGTCATTTATCTGTGTCTGAGATGTGTAGAGCTGAGAGAGAGAGTGTCAGTCGTCACTGACTTCATGTCAGCTTTGGGGCTTGGGGAACACTGAAATGCCCAGCTAATGGAACTCAGGAGACAGGGAGCATCTGTGAAAGAGCCCTTTGTCGTGGAGGTCCTTGATAGCTACATAAGAAAGAAGGTTACTTATGAAAGGTGCGTGGTTGGTCTGGTTGGTCCGGGTGGATGGTTGGATGTATATCACAAATTACAAGCAACTCAAAGGTTGCGTATTCGGCTCACATCACGGACAACTTTAGATTTTAAATAATTAGAAACTTTGAAAACTGCTTTTTACGACTTACTACTTTGTAGCTACATTACAACTACTTAGCATGTTAGCCAACCCTTCCCCAACCATAACCTTAACCATTTAACCTAACTGGACCCACAAATTTATACATACCATACCAAACATACCATTTCTCTGTTAAGTCCACCCCAGGTCCAGCTTGCGAAGCCCAGGATTTACATGTGAAACAATAGACAGACAGCTAAACAAAATCTAGTCTGACCATCTTCATGCTGTATGGGTCTGACCTTCAGCGGCGTTGGAAGAAAGCGGATGTTTCTGGTTTTCAGGGATAAAGTAGATTCAACCTAACCTCTGTTTCCCCTGAAAAACAGAAGTTGGGACTCCCCACAGGCGTCTTTCTACGCCTCCTAGGTTAGGTTAGGTTAGGGGCCCTTACAATAGAGAGAATTGTGGCATTATGCAACCATATTAGACACAGGCAGAACAGAACATTGAAACTATTCATGTACAGTCCATAGAGCGTCTAAATGCCCCTTTAGGCTAAACGGGATCTTTTAACAATACCCACAAACCACTGTATTGATAGAACTGACCTTCTCTTGGGAATTACTTTCTGTAGCCACCAAGCCATGTAGCCCTGTTCCAGTGGCTGAGCACAGACTGACAGACATTAGATTATGAGGCGAGGGCTGCCTATCAGCCTAGGTTTCTCAAGAGCATACAGCAGCAAAAGATCATATAGCCTACTGCCTGGGCACACACTTCTTGAATCAACGTTGTTTCCATGTAATTTCAATGAAATTAGACGTTGAATTGGAAAACAACCTCTCACTCAACGTCAACAAAACAAAGGAGATGATTGTGGACTTCAGGAAACAGCAGAGGGTGCACCCCCCCTATCTACATAAATGGGACCGCAGTGGAGAAGGTGGAAAGCTTCAAGTTCCTTGGCATACACATCACTGACAAACTGAAATGGACTACCCACACAGACAGTGTGGTGAAGAAGGTGCAACAGAGCCTCTTCAACCTCAGGAGTCTAAAGAAATGTGGCTTGTCACCTAAAACCCTCACAAACTTTTTTACAGATGCACAATTGAAAGAATCATGTCAGGCTGTATCACCGCCTGGTACGGCAACTGCACCCTCCGCAACCGCAAGGCTCTCCAGAGGGTGGTGCGATCTGCCCAGCACCTTACCGGGGGAAAACTACCTGCCCTCCAGGACACCTACAGCACCCGATGTCACAGGAAGGCCAAAAAGATCATCAAGGACATCAACCACCTGAGCCACTGCCTGTTCACCCCACTATCATCCAGAAGGCAAGGCCAGTACAGGTGCATTAAAGCTGGGACCGAGAGACTGAAAAACAGCTTCTATCTCAAGGTAATCAGTCTGTTAAACAGCCATCACTAGCACATTAGATGCTGCTGCCTATAGGCATAGACTAGAAATCACTGGCCACTTTAAGGAATGGACCACTAGTCCCTTTATTAATGTTTACATATCTGGCATTAGTAATCTCATATGTATATACTGCATTCTATACTATTCTACGGTATCTTAGCCACTTAATAATGTTTACATATCTTGCATTACTCATCTCATATGTACACAACCGTTCAAAAGTTTGGGGTCACTTAGAATTTTCCTTGTTTCGAGGCCTTAGTACTTGTCTCTTCGCTGCAACTCCACAATGGTCTCAAGAGAGGCAAAGGTTGAGTCAATGTGTCCTCCGAAACATGACCTGCCGAAATGCACTCCTTAACACCTGCCCGCTTAACCCAAAAGCCAGCCGCACCAATGTGTTGGAGGAAACACTGTACAACTGACAACAGGAGTCAGCACCTGGCCCGCCACAAGATTAAAATGTGTTCAGTCAAAGGGGACCAAATTAGTATTTAGTAATTTAGCAAAGAATACTACATTTGACCTGGATGGACATAATTTCCTTCATTTGCAGACACTTGAGCTATGGAGATTCATTAGAACTGACACTTCCTACTAAGAGACATCTGTCCGTTTGGCCTGCAGCATACCATACACAGAGCAGGTTGGCATTTATTGAGATGACTCATGTACTGGAGGCAGCACTGCAGAGTGGTCCCTAGCTGGCACAGCCACTAAGTCATAAAATATTATTTTAAACCTAGCCTTAACGCTAACCACACTCCTAACCTAACCTTAAATTAAGACAAAAAGCTAATTTTTACATTGATTTTTACAACATAGACAATTTGGACTTTTCAGCTGGCCTATTTAGCGGAAATTGCTCCATTCTGCCTCCTGGGCAAGACTTATGACAATAGACGTCAACCTGTTACTGTCACAGACCAGATGAACATGTGCAGGAGCAGGTAGCATGTCAAATGCAATGAGGAAATTAGATGTTATCCACTGTCTTGATGTGACAGGAAATCTCTTGTGGTATAATCTCTCATCGACAGCCATCTGACCAAATTACGCAATATTTAGTTCTGGGTTCACCGAGATTACAAGGCATATTGTATTGCTGTAAATTTAATATTACACCATAGATGTACAGCTTAACATTACCTCAATGTTGAAATAGGCCTACAGTAAATGTTTACACATATCCAAGTTACATTTTATATGTGGTAGAAGAGTATACCTTAAACATATCAAGTGACCTTGATATGGCAGTAGATATATGGCAGCCCATTGGATGTAGTGTGGTTAACACCTAAATCTCAAAGTCCTGCTGACTAGTGAACAAACAGGTATTTTTGAATGGCTCTTTTTTGTGAGCGTCAGGAACTGAATCGCATCTGTGAAAGAGTCATTCATTTAACAAGCGATTTAATTTAGTCAGGTAAAATTGTACTTTTCACAATCTGACAATGGTAGGCAACTGTTCAGGCTTTACATTATAAATGTTATATTTTTCATGATTTTTCATTTTAAAAAACTTTTGAGCGAAGAGCTGTTATGGAGCAAATTAGGTGAACAGAGCCGAACTATCCGGCTCACCGAAAAAACACGGAATGCCCATCACTACTCCTGACTTCCGTCTGGAATGGATCTTTGATATTGTCGACCCAATGCGTCGATAACAAAGGGGGCTGTGCTCACTCAAACCACTGACACGCACAGCCACACATAACCCCCGAGCGCTGCCCTCTTTCATTACAACAGTTAGATTTTACAATCCTAACAATGAGGCCTCAACCCCCGAGGAAAAAAAACAACATTTGATGGAACCAATCAAACCATCACACAATTTCTGAAATAATATTGCATTAACAAACAGCCTTCTTTCCCATGTGGTCACAGCTCTCCTTGTGCTGTGAGTAGTCAGGGTACATTGGATCAAAGAGTACAGTAGGAAGACAGGCAGAAACTGCTTCTCCAATAGAAATCCCCAATCACACTTGTAGGCGATGCCATGGCAACATTAGGTAGCTAAGTTCATGTGCATAAACACGTTATCTATCGGGTCTAACTGTCGTTTCAGTCCAAACTGTGCACGTGCAGGCCGTCAAATCAAAGACACTCCTGTTTGTTTTTGATGAAAATGAAAATGTGTCAGTTTGTCACTTTCACCAGGTTGGAGTCATAACTTGTTCAGCTACTTAAGACAGCCAGCTACTTAAGACAGCCAGCTACTTAAGACAACCAGCTACTTAAGACAGCCAACTACTTAAGACATTGGTTTGAATCTAGGTTGTGCCTTTAGATTTCGAAAAATGAACAACTAAATATATATTTTTTTTTTTCAATTCAAGGGGCTTTATTGGCATGGGAAACATGTGTTAACATTGCCAAAGCAAGTGAGGTAGATAATGTGCAAAAGTGAAATAAACAATAAAAATTAACAGTCAACATTACACATACAGATGTTTCAAAACAATAAAGACATTACAAATGTCATAGTATGTATGTATACAGTGTTGTAACAATGTACAAATGGTTAAAGTACACAAGGGAAATAAATAAGCATAAATATGGGTTGTATTTACAATGGTGTTTGTTCTTCACTGATTGCCCTTTTCTTGCGGCAACAGGTCACATATCTTGCTGCTGTGATGGCACACTGGAATTTCACCCAGTAGATATGGGAGTTTATCAAAATTGGGTTTGTTTTCAAATTCTTTGTGGATCTGTGTAATCTGAGGGAAATATGTGTCTCTAATATGGTCATACGTTGGGCAGGAGGTTAGGAAGTGCAGCGCAGTTTCCACCTAATTCTGTGGGCAGTGTGCACATAGCCTGTCTTCTCTTGAGAGCCATGTCTGCCTACGGCGGCCTTTCTCAATAGCAAGGCTATGCTCACTGTACATAGTCAAAGCTTTCCTTAAGTTTGGGTCAGTCACAGTGGTCAGGTATTCTGCCACTGTGTACTCTCTGTTTAGGGCCAAATAGCATTCTAGTTTGCTCTGTTTTTTTGTTAATTCTTTCCAATGTGTCAAGTAATTATCTTTTTATTTTCTCATGATTTGCTTGGGTCTAATTGTGCTGCTGGGGCTCTGTGGGGTGTGTTTGTGTTTGTGAACAGAGCCCCAGGACCAGCTTGCTTAGGGCACTCTTCTCCAGGTTCATCTCTCTGTAGGTGATGGCTTTGTTATGGAAGGTTTGGGAATCGCTTCCTTTCAGGTGGTTGTAGAATTTTGCTGCTCTTCTAGATTTGGATAATTTGTGGGTATCGGCCTAATTCTGCTCTGCATGCATTATTTGGTGTTCTACGTTGTACACGGGGGATCATTCTGCATGCGGAGTCTCATTTTGGTGTTTGTCCCATTTTTTAAATCTTGGTTGGTGAGCAGACCCCAGACCTCACAACCATAAAGGGCAATGGGTTCTATGACAGAATCAAGTATTTTTAGCCAGATCATAATTGGTATGTTGAATTTTATGTTCCTTCTGATGGCATAGAAGGCCCTTCTTGCGTTGTCTCTCAGATCGTTCACAGCTTTGTGGTAGTTACCTTTGGCGCTGATGTTTAGGCCAAGGTATGAATCGTTTTTTGTGTGCTCTAGGGCAATGGCGTCTAGATGGAATGTGTATTTGTGGTCCTGGTGACTGAACCTTTTTTGGAACACCATTATTTTGGTCTCACTGACTTCTCAAAGACCAAAACCTGGACTGCTGGGTCTGTTTGCAAGCGTTCCCGGAAGTCTCGCGATGTTGCGCCTCTGGGTTTAGAAACTCTATGATTGGATGCTCTTTTTTTTACAAAGATGCATTTTACCTTCGCGGCGCTACTACCCTCGCGGCGCTAGGACCCAACGGATCTAGTCCTTGCAAGCGCACATGGACATTGTAGAGTGTAGCGGCTCTGATGTTAAAGAGTACGCTGGTCTCTGAATCAGATTTTTTATGTAGGCTATTTCTGTCGCACCCGCTTTACTTCTAATTTTTCAAACTCTCTTGTCAGTGTCTTGGTGACATTACTGCCAAGTCCTTGAGTGCGACACGCAGGGATTTCAGCATGCTTGGATGAAAAGTTTTTGACAGCTCCTCTTTCGTGGTCCCGCTATAAGAAGTCAATACTTGTTCTTCCTCTGTTTCGGAGCTGATCCCACTCTACTGCTTGCATCCCGTATCTGTCAATCACTCGTGGACAGCATATTATGGTCGTGTCGGTGCAATAATTCACCCTGAACGCATTTCTTTCCCAAATCGGGCAAAATGACTAACTGGCGTTGGACGAACTTTGCATTTCTAATGGTTTTTCATGTCTTGTCCATGTCAACAGCAACGGGCAATACAGACAACACACTTCTGAATTTACATGATGGTAAGTCTCTATTTGAATTTGCCATCAGCCATGCTGACAGTTTTATTTTGCAGTAGTTTACATTGGAAGTGGAGATACATGGGCTACTGTATCACATTTATTTCAATTAAAATGTAAAAGTCTAAGTATGTAGAGTTAAACGGTATCAAGCTTAATTCAGCTTTTATATCCAAGTTACCCATTAATGCAGAAATCCCAAGGCTACAAAAACATTTTTTCTGCATCTCGGTTTGGTCAAATCTAAAACAATTGTGTGTGTGTGTGTGTGTGTGTGTGTGTGTGTGTGTGTGTGTGTGTGTGTGTGTGTGTGTGTGTGTGTGTGTGTGTGTGTGTGTGTGTGTGTGTGTGTGTGTGTGTGTGTGTGTGTGTGTGTGTTAGAGGAAGAGAGAGAGAGGTTTGTTACTGAGGTGTATCCTGGGGCTATTGATTCCTGCAAAGTGAGATGAGACAATAGCAGGAAAGTGACAGCAGTGCTGGGTGGATGAGTTTAGCTCACCAAACATTGCCTGCTTATGTTCAAATCAATGTGTGACTGACAGAGACATAACGAGAGAGAGAGAGAGAGAGAGAGAGAGAGAGAGAGAGAGAGAGAAATACAGAATGAGACAGATACAGAGAGCGAGAGGAGAGCGAGAGAGACAGACAAACAGAAAGAGACTGACATACAGAGAGCAAGAAGAGAGAGTGAGTGAGTGAGTGAGTGAGTGAGTGAGTGAGTGAGTGAGTGAGTGAGTGAGAGAGATACTACTAAGGAGATTAGAGCTGTGCTGGCTGAGGTGACCAAACCACCTCTGGAGTGTGAGAGTGTATGTGAGATGCATCCTTTGATAAGAGAGAGGATCTAGTGAGAGCCTCAGCCTGTCAGCTGGACTAAGCCACCGGGACTGGCCTCAGAACAGCTCTTATCCTCCCTCTCCAATCCACCTGAGTAGAGCCTTTCTGTCTCAGAGTCAGTGGTAGAGAGAGAGTGCGAAGTTAAGAAACAGTCCGGATAAAAAATAGTTTTGTAGTGGGTATTTGGTAACCTGGATAAACCTGTGTTTGAGCAACTTCTATGGTCCCTCCATGAACTATAACATTAGTGAGTGTATCTATTAGATGGGTTAAGTTAGGCCTATATCTAATAACCCCACATATACCCTAGTTTATTCATTCTCCATAATCTCAACATTACAGCAGAGACAAATGGCAATGACAGTGTTATCGTTCCATCTGCTATGCTCTGAGAGGCCACTAAAACAGAATATATTTTAGAAACACACAAACATTACACTCTGGGACCTGCTTGGCTCTGAACAGGGTGTACAAAATAGTTTGAGAATAGTGTGTATTGAAATGGGGCAAAACCATGCCTTGATGTCTGTAGGATATCTCCTGAGCTCCTCCACGTAGTGGTAGTTGGCATGTCATCATCATCAACAAACGTGAAATATTGGATATCGATGTCTCATTTTCAGGGTAGCCTAGTGATTAGAGTGGTGGACTAGCAACCGAGAGGTTGCTAGTCCGAGAGGTTGCAAGTTCAAATCCCCGAGCTGACAAGGTACAAATCTGTCATTCTGTCCTGAACCCACTGTTCCTAGGCCGTCATTGAAAATTAAATTTGTTCTTAACTGACTTGCCTAGTTAAATAACGGTTAAAAAAAATGTTTTTAAAGTAAAAAAATGTCTAGGCTACATCATACAGAAAAGTTCTCATATAACTTTCTCAATAGTAATAGTTTGCCAATGTTCACCTTCTCTCCTGCAATTTAGAGATAACTGAAAGGATATCTTTCAGACTCAATGCCATTGTGGGTTCATGTCACAATGGATATCATTCTTTCCCATAGAGGCTGTAGGATCCTATCCTACTGTGTTCAGTGGTGATTGTCAAATGAGGGGGAGTCTCCAAGACCTCCCAGAAAAGCTGGACTGTCATCCCAGAGAAAATATAAATTGAGTTGCTTAACCATAATCATAGCTAGAGGAGCGATATTATCCTAATTACTGTGTTACTACAGGGTTGTCAAACAACGTGAAGATGAGTGGGAGGTCGGTCTGCTTTGATAAGAGCCTCTTAGTGAATGGCTGTTTCATTTCAGACCGATAAACTCTTAATCTTGTTTATTCCAATTAGCCTACATAGATTTAAACAAGGTTGTGTACTTTTAGGTTTGTGATTTATCCAGAGTTCAATAAACAATTAGAGGGAGCCAAATTACCATGATTAGATTTGAGGATATTATCTATTCAGTCAGACTTTGGTTGTGTCCAAAAATAGTGGAGAAGGGGCCGGGAAATTGAAGATTTTACTCTGACCGGACAACAAAGGACACACATAAGCACAGTCTGAGACACACACACTTTCCTTGAGGAGTGTAGCTCTAGATGTAACTCATGTCACCCCTCAGAATGCTCTGGAATGCTGATGTATGGCTGACGGCTGCCACCGTTGCCACTTCTCCCTCTGGAAAAAAACATTGAGGGAGGGGCCTGGTTTCAAGCCCCAGCTCATTGGCGGTCTTTGACATTATGGGTACATGTTGGCATTAGTTGTTGCCGTCTTGGGACTGTGAGACATAGTTATCAGTGTCTCTCTCTGTTAGCCGTCATTGGCCATTAAAGTTGTCTTTGTGATTTAGCTACCTGCTGCTTGGCAAACGCTGCTGCTGTACCACCCTGGGAACAAACAGACAAACACACGACCTGACATGGATCCCAACACACAGATGCATGCACACATGAGTGCACAAGTGAGTGCAGAAAATACACTCACAAATATGACCCACCACCTGGATTCGGTACTATGTAGCAACATTTGAAATTATTTTGTATTTTTTTACATTGGATAAAAGTAGAGACTCAGCTTGAAAATAGTATATCATAGAGGAACAATGGGGGGAAAAAATCTGCTTTAAAATTTGATAAACTTGTAACACCGTGAATGTTTTTGGTGCACCTACTGGAGAGCTCTTCTTTGCCTACACCCATTCAGCATCATTCACACCCTCTTAAGTCTTAGCCCCACCCATCTCTTTAATGATTCACATGTGAAGCCATCTCTCTCATCGTCAGCCATCACTAGCACATCAGAGGCGGGTGCCTATAGACATAGATTAGGAGTCACTGGCCACTTTTACAAAAGGATCACTAGCCATTTTAATAATGTTTCCGGATCTAGCATTACTCATTTCATATGTATAAACTTCAGTCCACACTATTCTACGGTATCTTAGTCACTTTTAAATTGTGTTTACATATTGCATCACCCATTTCATATGTATATACTGTATTGTATTCTATACTACACCACTGACTGTTAAACAACCATCTCCAGCACATCAGAGGCTGATGCCTATAGACATAGATTAGGAATCATTGTCCACTTTAATGAAATGAAACACTAACCACTTTAATAATAACTCATCTCGTATGTATAAACTGTACTCTATACTATTCCACTGTATCTTACTTAGTCCAATGCTGCTCTGACATATACGTATATATATTCTTAATTCATTCCTACTTAGATTTACGTGTATTTTTGGAATATGTTGTGAAACTGTTAGCTATTACACGTTAGATATTACTGCACTGTCGGAGCTAGAAGCACAAGCATTTCGCTACACCTTCAATAACATCTGTTAAACACGTGTATGTGACCAATACATTTGATTTGATGTGCTTAATAAAATGAGTAAGGTAGTGAAGTAAACAACCAAAGATTTCAAGACTGAAAGTGGTGAAAGTAGGAGAAAAAAACTGTAGAAGTAAAAATACACTTCATCTAGTCCTTGGCCTATATCCTAATTTGACTTTGGTGCAGGTCAAGTTGTTCTTCACATTACCGTCTCTGGTAAACACACACTATATCAAATCAAATGAAAGTGTATATATATTTGTCACATGCACAGGATACAGAAGGTTTAAATGTGAAATGGGTACTTGCATTGTTTAGACATGTAGCTAGCTAGCTAAACAATGAACCCTAATCCCATCCCAACTCATACTATCATGCACCATGCAACTAAAGCTAACGAAATTCAAAGTTAGCTAGCTAGCTAACATTAGGCTATAACTAGCAATTAAAATGGATTTCTGAGATACGGATAATATTACTACACAGATCATACACGTAACATTAGCTAGCGAGCCAGCAGGCTAACGTTAGCTAGCTAGCTAACAGTATGTTAGCCTCTCTGTCATGGATGCCATAGTTGCCCTTAGTTGGAAGATGTAATCCGGAGACAGGTGTTTTATACAATAGCCTTCTGTGTATGTTTTAACTTGCAATGAAAATGACTTTCTGGCAAAATTAGAAACATATAATATCTGAAAATGTAGCTAGACTCTTACGTATACATGGATGAACTCTTCTCCCTCTCTGTCATGGATGCCATAGTTGCCCTTAGTTGGAAGATGTAATCCGGAGACAGGCGTTTTATACAATAGCCTTCTGTGTTCTCTTTTCGTCTCTCTCCGCATTTGGCAATCATCTCTCTGCTTCCACTGGGCATTCCAATGATTTCAAAACTCAGTCAACTTATTCCGTGACATCAACACTTGATCGCTGTTTCTTCCCCATCACTTTTATCAGAAGACTCTACAATGTCTGGTTCAATAAAAATGTTTTTACCTAAATCAGGAATTTCCTCATCGTCTGATTCGTTTTCAGAGTCAGAGAGAGTCAGCATGGCACAATCGTCCTCCAGAAAGTAGTCCATCACAACTTTTTCCCACTGATCTTTGTCGATAGTGCTATTAACTTTAGGGCAGCAATGTTGAGTGCAGAAGCAAAACCTTTTCAGTTATTCATGAGATCTTTAAAAAAAGCAGCGGTTGAAAAGATTATCCACACATACTGAGCAGCTCATGTTATACTGTAGACAGAAGCATGGTACATGGCAGACCAATCCGTACTCATCTCTTGACATGTCCAGCCCATCTATTATCTCAGACAATTATGGCTAGTGGGAAGGTTCCTGTATTTGTCCGTGGCTAAACCAAATAGGCTCGTGATTTAACCATTTTATTAGTATTTACGGGTTTGTTATTAAGTCACATGGTAGTTGACCTGTTCCAGAAGGCATTTCTGGCAACAAAAAAAAGAACATAAAAAAACAACAACTTTCAAATGCCTCTCCTGTGAAGTAGTGACGTGGACATAGGCCTAGCTTTTTTGAAACGGGTTACAAATGTCTATCCACTTTGACACACATACTTGTTATGAGTCACCATATAATCTGTAAATACACAAATGTCATTGCAGGCCAAAAAAAGAAGAAAGGCGCACACACGATTTATCATCAATGTTTCAGTTGGAGGAAAAAAAGACTACATAAATGTCAGTCAGCAAACAGTTCCTCTAAACCTAATTCACTATAATTATATAATGAACAAAAATATAAACACAACATGTACGGTAAAGTGTTAGTCCCATGTTTCAGGAGCTGAATTAAAATATTCCAGAAATTTGACATATGCACAAAAAGCTTATTTCTCTCCAATTTTGTGCACACATCTGTTTATATCCCTGTTAGTTTGCATTTCTCCTTTGCCAAGATTATCTATCCACCTGACAGGTGTGGCATATCAAGAAGCTGATTAAACAGCATGATCATTACACAGATTCACCTTGTGCTGGGGATGATAAAAGGCCACTCTAAAATATGCAGTTTTGTCACAACACAATGACACAGATGTCTCAAGTTTTGAGGGTGCATGCAATTGGGATGCCTACTGCAGGAATGTCCATCAGAGCTGTTGCCAGATAATTTAATGCTAATTTCTCTACCGTAAGCCGCATCCAACGTTGTTTTAGGGAATTTGGCAGTACGTCCAACCGGCCTCCCAACAGCAGACCACGTGTAACCAAAGGACCTCCACATCTGGTATCTTCACCTGCGGGATTGTCTGAGACCAGCCACCTGGATAGCTGATGAAACGGAGTAGGATTTCTGTCTGTACTAAAGCCCTTTTGTGGGGAGAAACTCATTCTGATTGGCTGGGCCTGGCTCCCCAGTGGGTGGGCCTCAATTGACATATTTCCTCATATGAACTGTAACCCATTAAAATCATTGACATTTTTATTCAGTATAAAAAAACTTACTTAGACAGAGTAACAAAACCCCCAGTTGCCATAGTTCTGCAGTACATTGCTAACATACAGAGAGAGGAAAGCTTCGTATTAGCCAGTTATTCCCAAACCTGAGTTTTTTTGTAGTGGACACTAGACAAAGCAGCAGAACAGATCACCACACCAGAAGCAGTGTGAGAACCCCATGGGCACACTCACAGAGAACGGTGCCATGCTAGATGCCAGGCTTCTCAATTGGATGCCATTATTAGGGCTGGATGAAAAGAGGTCCATGCTAGGGGGCCCCAATAGTGGGGCAATGCTAGGTGAGCCTAAATGCCACCTGAGAGGTAAAGAAAGGAATGATGGAGAGGGTAGAGGACTTCATTGTGCAGAGTGAATCTGACAGACACATGTGGTCTGTGGGTTGGTGCGTGTGTGTGTGTGGGGGGGGTTTGTGTGTGTGTGTGTGTGATCATTGGGACAGTTGCAGCTTTGAGGACTTTTTTAGCACCAGCGTTCTTCATGCCACTATTGGAGTGGTCACCATCACTCACTTAAAGGAAAGTTGTATCATTTTTCTATCGGTCCCCAGGGTCATTTTATGTGTTCATGTGTATCTGAGCTATTCGCCGTTGAGGCAGGCATAAATACAGCCAGTATGACAAGTTTTCCCCTGGTCAGTTTTATGGATTGGCCTTTAGAATGCTTTTGATGGTGAGCAGAGCTTGTTCTGAGGTACTGAGAGAATATTATAATAATTGAAATACTTCTTGAAAGGTGAGTGCTGAGAAGTAGTGCTACTCTAAAATGTGCTTTGCCTTAAATCTGTTGATGTGTTTGTGTGTGTGAGCATACTGCACACATGCCTGCAAAAATGTAGAGTTTGAGGGCCCTTTGAGGGCCCTTTGAGGTGATCTGAACATCCATGTGTGTTTTCAGATGGATCAAATGTCTTCACTAAAACCCCTGTGCTGGGTTTACTAAGGTGATAGTTGGAACATGCTTCTCCGCAGCTGCCTGTTAGGTGTTCCTGCATGTGTGATCAGTTACTGAAAGCCAGAATCGCCAGGTCCCCATTCTGGGATCCCCAGAGCTCGGAGCCAGAATCCAAGGTGAAAAGTGGCTCCTAAGCCGATGCTTCCTCTGCAGCTCCTGAAGGATGGGAGGGCATGGACACCCCCTGAACTCACACATACCACTCCCTCCAGGATTCTGCGATCGCAGTGTTTTTTAGCAAAAACAACAATTTCCCGCATATTATGTGAGGGCTTTCACTTTTTCCCCGTAAAACTGTCCAGCAAATTTTCTTGAATTGCAGCAGCAAAATCAAACATTTCTGTCTGCAAATATCACAAAACATTGACATACTGTACACACACACATGCACACACACGCAAACACACACACACATCTCAGGGCCCTCCCTTAACAGAACATGCTTAAGTGGTGAGCATTGGGGGTTTCAAATTACCATTATTTCACCATGATCCACCATCCCAATGTTTACCCAATCTTCCACTTAATCGGCTTGGCTGTTTGAAATGGGGGTGTGGGGCCCAACAGTCATGATTAACATCCCCTTTTCCAGTTAGCCCCAGCTTCATTACTGCATGCCTGTAGAGTGTTATCACTTGGCAAGGTAAGGAAGGAGGGAGCTGGCGATGGAAGGAGGAATCGGGGATAATAATTTCAATGGCCTCCAGGCACACACACACACCTACAGTGAGGTCCCTACAGAAAGATGACTTCACCAGGGGCCTTGGACGGCATGACAAGCACTTCTCAAGAGGACAACTGGTCCCACTTAGCACAGCAAAACAGTCCTCCCATTACATACAGGTCAAGGAGGGCCAGAGAGGGACTGGTGGTGAGGGGATGTTTGTATAAATTATTCCCCATCTAACCTCCATACCACCCCGCAGATATGAAGGATCTCTACTGATACTTGTAGTTTTTCTCCTCTGGCATGATTCTAACGCCAGGCTGTTTCAGCTTTGTTTGGTGTCCTGTTGATGTCATAGCAACACATAAATACTCCATATTGTGATTGGCTTTAAGGGCATACGTGAAGCAGCACTGGATCATGTATGAGGACAATTCACTATTTTGGTTTTGGCGACTAGCTACATTGATGTTCCTCAAGGCAGTATGTAAGCCATAAAGAAAGGCTTACTGGGTTGTGCTATGTAAGAGGTTTCTTTTCAGGTTGCCTTTAGCATCCAATATCATGCTATGCCACATTCATGATAAATATCACAGAGAGGAGAGAGTTAGCACTAGCTATAGGTTTTATTAGTGTGAGAACATGACTTCTAATAGGAATTGTTTCAACGACTTGGTATTTTATTGTGTGCATAGTGATACGGTACAGTTTTAATAAGGGGAAGTGTAAAGCATTTTCTTTGATGTTGTAGCGTTAGCCCTAAAACCATAACTGGCTCAAAAGCGGCTTGTGTCTTATGAATGGGGCCTTCCTTTGTACTGGAGTACTGTACTTTCAGAGTGATGAGATGGCATTAAAGCAAGACTATGCTGCTAGAAGTTCAGGTAGTTAAACGATGCATGCTACAGAATCGATTTTTCTTTTGTTAGTGTTAACAGAATGGGTCCAGCACTATTGACTTCAATGGATGGTTCCTCATTCAAAGACTCGTTGATGTTAGGAGGTATGCACATGACAGGCAATCCCTTACATTGCCAGTTAGATTTGAAAACAATAATGTTCCCAGGAAGGTACACTGTTGGTTTATATACTATCTACAGTGAGCTCCAAAAGTATTGAGACAGTGACATTTGTTTGTTGTTTTGCCTCTGTACTCCAGCACTTTGCATTTGAATTGACTATGGGGTTAAAAGTGCAGACTGTCAGCTTTAATCTGAGTGTATTTCCATCCATATCTGGTGAACCCTTTAGAAATTAGGAAATTAGAAATTAATTGTAGGGGACCAAATGTATTGGGATTTAAATGTGTATTAAAGTAGTGAAAAGTTAAGTATTTGGTCCCATATTTAAAGCAAACAATGAAAACATCAAGATTGTGACTCTACAAACTTGTTGGATGCATTTGCTGTTTGATTTTGTTGTGTTTCAGATTAATTTTGTGCCTAATAGAAATGAATGGTAAATAATGTATTGTGCCATTTTAGAGTCAGTTTTATTGTAAATAAGAATATAATGTGTTTCTAAACACTTCTACATTAATGTGGATGCTACCATGATTCCACATAGTCCTGAATGAATCGTGAATAATGATGAGTGAAAAATATCATGCATACCGCCAAGACATGCTAACCTCTACCATTACAGTAACAGGGAACGTTAGCATTTTTGGAGGGGATATTTATGCGTCTCACTCATCATTATTACTCTCTCAGCTCTTTTCTCTTCTCTCTCTCTCTCTCTCTGTTTCTCTCTCTCTGTCAATTCAATTTACATTTAAGGGTCTTTATTGGCATGGGAAACACATGTTTACATTGCCAAAGCAAGTGAAATAGATAATAAACAAAGGTGAAATAAACCAATAAAAAATGTACAGTAAACATTACACTCCGAAAAGTTCCAAAATAATAAAGACATTACAAATGTCCTATTATGTCTATATACAGTGTTGTAATGATGTGCAAATAGTTAAAGTACAAAAGGGAAAATAAATATAGGTTGTATCTACAATGGTGTTTGCTCTTCAATGGCTGCCCTTTTCTTGTGAGAACAGGTCACACATCTTGCTGCTATGATTGCACACTGTGGTATTTCACCCAAAAGATATGGGGGTTTATCAAAATTGGATTTGTTTTCAAATTCTTTGTGGGGAGGCAGGTAGCCTTGTGGTTCGAGCGTTGGACTAGTAACTGAAAGGTTGCTGGATTGAATCCCCGAGCTAACAAGTAATATGCCCCTGAGCAAGGCAGTTAACCCACTGTTCCCCAGGCGCCAAAGACGTAGATGTCGATTAAGGCAGCTCACTGCACACATTTCAGTTGAAGGCATTCCGTTGTACAACTGACTAAGTATCCCTCTTTCTGTGTAGTCTGAGGGAAATATGTGTCTCTAATATGGTCATACATTTTGCAGGAGGTTAAGAATTGCAGCTCAGTTTCCACCTAGTTTTGTGGGCAGTGTGCACATAGCCTGTCTTCTCTTGAAAGCCAAGTCTGCTTATGGCAGCCTTTCTCAAAAGCAAGGCTATTCTGTACATAGTCAAAGAGTCTGTACATAGTCAAAGATTTCCTTAATTTTGGGTCAGTCACGGTGGTCAGGAATTCTGTATTCTGTCACTGTGTTTAGGGCCAAATAGTATTCTAGTTTACTCTGTTTTTTTGTGAAATCTTTCCAATGTGTCAAGTAATTATCTTTTTCTTTGCTCATGATTTGGTTGGGTCTAATTGTGCTGCTGTCCTGGGCCTCTGTGGGGTCTGTTTGTGTTTGTGAACAGAGCCCCAGGACCAGCTTGCTTGGAGGGCTCTTCTCCAGGTTCATTTCTCTGTATGTGATTGTTTGGGAATCAGCCTAATTCTGCTCTGCATGCATTATTTGGCGTTTTACGTTGTACACATAGGACATTTTTGCAGAATTCTGCATGCGGAGTCTCATTTTGGTGTTTGTCCAATTATGTGAATTATTGGTTGGTGAGCAGACCCCAGACCTCAACCATAAAGGGCAATGGGTTCCAGAATTGATTCAAGTATTTTTAGCCAGATCCTAATTGGTATGTTGAATTTTATGTTCCTTTTGATGGCATAGAAGGCCCTTCTTGCCTTGTCTCTCAGGTTGTTCACAGCTTTGTGAAATTTACCTGTGGCGCTGATGTTTAGGCCAAGGTATGTATATTTTTTTGTGTGCTCTAGGTTAACGGTGTCTAGATGGAATTTGTATTCGTGGTCCTGGCAATTTTTTTGGAACATCCATCAATTTTGTCTTACTGAGATTTACTGTCAGGGCCCAGGTCTGACAGGAGTTCTAGGTGCTGCTCTAGGCCCTCCTTGGTTGGGGACAGAAGCACCAGATCATCAGCATGCAGTAGACATTTGACTTCAGATTATAGTAGGGTGCTACAAACTGTTATAGTGCCCTCGCCAATTCGTTGATATATAGTGCCTTGCGAAAGTATTCGGCCCCCTTGAACTTTGCGACCTTTTGCCACATTTCAGGCTTCAAACATAAAGATATAAAACTGTATTTTTTGTGAAGAATCAACAATAAGTGGGACACAATCATGAAGCGGAACGACATTTTTGGATATTTCAAAAACTGAAAAATGGGGTGTGCAAAATTATTCAGCCCCTTTACTTTCAGTGCAGCAAACTCTCTCCAGAAGTTCAGTGAGGATCTCAGAATGATCCAATGTTGACCTAAATGACTAATGATGATAAATACAATCCACCTGTGTGTAATCAAGTCTCCGTATAAATGCACCTGCACTGTGATAGTCTCAGAGGTCCGTTAAAAGCGCAGAGAGCATCATGAAGAACAAGGAACACACCAGGCAGGTCCGAGATACTGTTGTGAAGAATTTTAATTCCGGATTTGGATACAAAAAGATTTCCCAAGCTTTCAACATCCCAAGGAGCACTGTGCAAGCGATAATATTGAAATGGAAGGAGTATCAGACCACTGCAAATCTACCAAGACCTGGCCGTCCCTCTAAACTTTCAGCTCATACAAGGAGAAGACTGATCAGAGATGCAGCCAAGAGGCCCATGATCACTCTGGATGAACTGCAGAGATCTACAGCTGAGGTGGGAGACTCTGTCCATAGGACAACAATCAGTCGTATATTGCACAAATCTGGCCTTTATGGAAGAGTGGCAAGAAGAAAGCCATTTCTTAAAGATATCCATAAAAACTGTAGTTTAAAGTTTGCCACAAGCCACCTGGGAGACACACCAAACATGTGGAAGAAGGTGCTCTGGTCAGATGAAACCAAAATTGAACTTTTTGGCAACAATGCAAAACGTTATGTTTGGCGTAAAAGCAACACACCATCCCCACTGTCAAACATGGTGGTGGCAGCATCATGGTTTGGGCCTGCTTTTCTTCAGCAGGGACAGGGAAGATGGTTCAAATTGATGGGAAGATGGATGGAGCCAAATACAGGACCATTCTGGAAGAAAACCTGATGGAGTCTGCAAAAGACCTGAGACTGGGACGGAGATTTGTCTTCCAACAAGACAATGATCCAAAACATAAAGCAAAATCTACAATGGAATGGTTCAAAAATAAACATATCCAGGTGTTAGAATGGCCAAGTCAAAGTCCAGACCTGAATCCAATCGAGAATCTGTGGAAAGAACTGAAAACTGCTGTTCACAAATACTCTCCATCCAACCTCACTGAGCTCAAGCTGTTTTGCAAGGAGGAATGGGTTGGTTGGTTGGTTTTATATCTTTATGTTTGAAGCCTGAAATGTGGCAAAAGGTCGCAAAGTTCAAGGGGGCCGAATACTTTCGCAAGGCACTGTATATGTTGAAGACGGTGGGGCTTATGCTGCATCCCTGTCTCACCATCCAGCCCTGTGGAAAGAAATATGTGTTTTTGCCCATTTTAACCGCACACTTGTTGTTTGCGTACATAACTTTTATAATGTCGTATGTTTTTCCCCCAACACCACTTTCCATTGTTTTGTATAGCAAGCCAAATTGAGTCGAAAGCTTTTTGGATATCAACAAAGCATGAGAAGACATTGCCTTTGTTTTGGTTTGTTTGTTTGTCAATTAGAGTGTGCAGGGCGAATACGTGGTCTGTCATACAGTAATTTGGTAAAAAGGCAATTTGACATTTGCTCAGTACATTGTTTTCACTGAAGAAATGCATGAGTCTGCTGTTAATGATCTCTCTCTCTCTGTTTCACTCTCTCTCTCAGACAGAAACAATCTCTCTCTTTTTGTCAGTCTGTCGTTCTCTCTCGCTCTCTTTCTCTCTCTCTCTATCAGTATCTCTCTCTCTCTCAGTATCTTTCTGTCTCTCTCTCAGTATCTTTCTGTCTCTCTCTCAGTATCTTTATCTTTCTTGCTCTCTTTCTCTCTCTGTTTCTCCCTCTCACTGTCTCTCTCAGTATCTCTCTCAGTATCTCTCTCAGTATCTCTCTCTCTCTCTCTCAGTATCTCTCTCTCTCTCTCTCTCAGTATCTCTCTCTCTGTACTCTCTCTGTTTCTCGCTGTGTCTGTCTGTCTGTCTGTCTGTCTGTCTGTCTGTCTGTCTGTCTGTCTGTCTCACTCTCTCACTCTCAGTATCTCTCTCTCTCAGTATCTTTCTCTGTGTGTCTCTCTGTCTGTCTTTCTCTCTGTTTCTCTCTCGCAATCTCTCATTCTCTCTCTCAGTATCTCTCTGTTTCTCTCTGTCTGTCTTTTTCTCGCTCTCTCTCTCAATTAAATGCAATTAAATTCAAGGGTTTTTATTGGCATGGGAAACATGTGTTAACATTGCCAAAGCTCTCTCTCAGGATCTCTCTCTCTCTCTCTAATTAGTGTGTGTAAGGTGTATATATGGTCAGTAGTGCGATATTTGGGGAGAAATCCAATTTGACATTTACTTGTTAATTTTTTTTATTGGAGAAAATGTGTGAATTCTTGAATTCAAAATGCCTTTCCCGAGTTGCTGTTTATGCAAATTCCCCTGTAATTATTGGGGTCTGATTTGTCTCCACTTTTGTGGATAGGGGAGATGAGCCCCTGGTTCAAGACATCAGGGAAGCAGTCAGAAGTTAAAACCATGTTGAACAATTTAAGCACAGCATTTTGCAACTCAGGTGTGCTGTTTATGATGTTATCTAGACCATCTAGACCACAAGCCTTTGATTTTATAGATTTGAGCTTTTCATTTAGTTCTTGTTGGGTTATTGGGTAATCTAATGGATTTGAGCTTTTCATTTAGTTCTTGTTGGGTTATTGGGTAATCTAATGGATTTGAGCTTTTCATTTAGTTGTTATTGGGTAATCTAATGGATTTGAGCTTTTCATTTAGTTCTTGTTGGGTTATTGGGTAATCTAATGGATTTGAGCTTTTCATTTAGTTCTTGTTGGGTTATTGGGTAATCTAATGGATTTGAGCTTTTCATTTAGTTCTTGTTGGGTTATTGGGTAATCTAATGGATTTGAGCTTTTCATTTAGTTCTTGTTGGGTTATTGGGTAATCTAATGGATTTGAGCTTTTCATTTAGTTCTTGTTGGGTTATTGGGTAATCTAATGGATTTGAGCTTTTCATTTAGTTCTTGTTGGGTTATTGGGTAATCTAATGGATTTGAGCTTTTCATTTAGTTCTTGTTGGGTTATTGGGTAATCTAATGGATTTGAGCTTTTCATTTAGTTCTTGTTGGGTTATTGGGTAATCTAATGGATTTGAGCTTTTCATTTAGTTCTTGTTGGGTTATTGGGTAATCTAATGGATTTGAGCTTTTCATTTAGTTCTTGTTGGGTTATTGGGTAATCTAATGGATTTGAGCTTTTCATTTAGTTCTTGTTGGGTTATTGGGTAATCTAATGGATTTGAGCTTTTCATTTAGTTCTTGTTGGGTTATTGGGTAATCTAATGGATTTGAGCTTTTCATTTAGTTCTTGTTGGGTTATTGGGTAATCTAATGGATTTGAGCTTTTCATTTAGTTCTTGTTGGGTTATTGGGTAATCTAATGGATTTGAGCTTTTCATTTAGTTCTTGTTGGGTTATTGGGTAATCTAATGGATTTGAGCTTTTCATTTAGTTCTTGTTGGGTTATTGGGTAATCTAATGGATTTGAGCTTTTCATTTAGTTCTTGTTGGGTTATTGGGTAATCTAATGGATTTTGTTTGTTTTTAATGACTGATTCAAGGATGTTAAATTGTTCTTGAATTTCTAATTGGTTCTGCTGTAATTCTTTTTGTGGGATGTTAGATTATCAAAATATGTTTTCCAAATTACTTCATTTTGTATGGCTAATTCTTGTGGCTTTGTCATGTTTAAGTTGTTCCACATGTCCCAGAACTGATTTTGGTCAATTGCGTTTTCGCTCTGGGTTGTTTTGCTGTGTATGTTTTTCAGTTGACTTTTGTCTTAGGTGTTTTCGAATTGTTTTACATTGGTTATCAAACCATTTTTCAGAAACATTTTGTTTTTTGTTTCTGAAGTTGCATTTCTTTGGTTTTCTCAAATTTGCTTTCGATGCTGCATTTTGGAATATGCAATTGATGTTTTGAGTAGCCGAATTGACACTTCTTTATTGTTTTGGTATTATGAATATATTAATATATATATTGAAGAACTGTATATTCAGAACTGTATAGTTCATCATTTCATTTGAGTTCAATGTTTCAATGAATCTCTTTGCACTATTTTGACCCCACCTGTACGGTTTGTTTATGTTGTAGAGTTTATTGTGCAGTTTTGACCCCACCTGTACGGTTTGTTTATGTTTGTTTATGTTGTAGAGTTTATTGGGCTGTTTTGACCCCACCTGTACGGTTGGTTTATGTTGTAGAGTTTATTGGGCTGTTTTGACCCCACCTGTACGGTTGGTTTATGTTGTAGAGTTTATTGGGCTGTTTTGACCCCATCTGTACGGTTGGTTTATGTTGTAGAGTTTATTGGGCTGTTTTTTTGAATGAATATTGCCGGTTAATTACTTCAGAAACACGTTGATCTGACTGTGATCTGACAATGGTGTCTGTGGTCTGACAGTGAATGCACTAATGGAGGAGGGGTCAATGTCAGTGATGGCATAATCGACTACACTTGTCCCAAGAGCTGAGCAGTAAGTAAACTGACATAAAGAGTCCCCTCTGATTCTATCATTAAGCATGTACAGGCCTAAGGCTCGGCAGAGATGCACTAAATCCTTCCCATTTTTGTTCAATATTTGGTCAGGACTGTTTCTATTATTTATAATAGGGCTACTATACAAGGAGGGGTGTCCAAATGTGTGGTGGTTACCTCCCGCATCAGTGTAGTCAGGCTCAGAACCTGTTCTTGCATTGAAATCTCCACAAAGAAGCACTTTACCCTCTGCCTGAATTTGAATGATTTCTGTATGGAGATTGTAAATAAACTGATCATCATAATATGATGAATCTGAAGGAGGAGCATAAGCTGCACATATGTAAACATCATTGTCACAATAGATTTAACCTTTGTTAAGTTTTAGCCAAATGTGATTAGTACTTTTTTTCATTTCATTCAGTGCTAAGTCCTGCTTATGCCAAATGATGATTCCTCCTGAGTCTTGGCCCTGTTTGGCATTTTTATGTTTGATTGATGGAAGTTAACTTTCTCTATAGCCTGAGGGACACTGAGTATCTGTCTCCACGATACCATGTTTCCAGTAGGATTATGATGTCCTGTCCCTTGATGTTTTTAATCAATTCTGGATTTGTTGTTATATAAGCAAAATGTGAAGAGTATAGGCCCTGGATATTCTAAGAGCTAATAGTTAATGATCTCATTTATAATAAGTGATATTCACTGGTTTGAGTAAAGTACATTGAAAGAAAATGAATGAATAATATATATATATAATGAATGGGGCCATGTATTGGGCTATACATACAGTGGGGCAAAAAAGTATTTAGTCAGCCACCAATTATGCAAGTTCTCCCACTTAAGAAGATGAAAGGCCTGTATTTTGTATCATAGGTACACTTCAACTATGACAGACAAAATGAGAAAAAAATGCAGAAAATCACATTGTAGGATTTTTAATGAATTTATTTTATGGTGGAAAATAAGTATTTGGTCACCTACAAACAAGCAAGATTTCTGGCTCTCACAGACCTGTAACTTCTTCTTTAAGAGGTTCCTCTGTCATCCACTGGTTACCTGTATTAATGGCACCTGTTTGAACTTGTTATCAGTATTAAAGACACCTGTCCACAACCTCAAACAGTCACACTCCAATCCACAGTTAAACTAGTCCTATATCGACATAACCTGAAAGGCCGCTCAGCAAGGAAGAAGCCACTGCTCCAAAACCGCCATAAAAAATCCAGACTACGGTTTGCAACTGCACATGGGGACAAAGATTGTACTTTTGGGAGAAATGTCCTCTGGTCTGATGAAACAAAAATAGAACAGTTTGGCCATAATGACCATCGTTGTGTTTGGAGGAATAAGGGGGAGGCTTGCAAGCCGAAGAACACCATCCCAACCGTGAAGCACAGGGGTGGCAGCATCATGTTGTGGGGGTGCTTTGCTGCAGGAGGGACTGGTGCACTTCACAAAATAGATGGCTCCATGAGGAAGGAAAATTATGTTGATATTTTGAAGGAACATCTCAAGACATCAGGGAGAAAGTTAAAGCTTGGTCGCAAATGGATCTTCCAGATGGACAATGACCCCAAGCATACTTTCAAAGTTGTGGTAAAATGGCATAAGGACAACAAAGTCAAGATATTGGAGTGGCCATCACAAAGCCCTGACCTTAACCCTATAGAAAATGTGTGGGCAATACTGAAAAAGTGTGTGTGAGGAAGGAGGACGACAAACCTGACTCAGTAACAACAGCTCTGTCAGGAGGAATGGGCCAAAATTCACCAACTTATTGTGGGAAGCTTGTGGAAGGCTACCTGAAATGTTTGACCCAAGTTACACAATTTAAAGACAATGCTACCAAATACTAATTGAGTGCATGTAAACTTCTGACCCACTGGGAATGTGATGAAAGAAATAAAATAATAAATAATTCCCTCTACTATTATTCTGACATTTCACATTCTTAAAAAAAAGTGGTGATCCTAACTAACCTAAGACTGCGAATATTTACTAGGATTAAATGTCAAACTGAGTTTAAATGTATTTGGCTAAGGTGTATGTACACTACCGACTTCAACTGTGTGTGTATATATATATATATACAGTCGTGGCCAAAAATCTTGAGAATGACACATATTAATTTCCACAAAGTTTGCTGCTTCAGTGTCTTTAGATATTTTTGTCAGATGTTATTATGGAATACTGAAGTATAATTACAAGCATTTACAAGCATAAGTGTCAAATGCTTTTATTGACAATTACATGAAGTTGATGCAAAGGGTCAATATTTGCAGTGTTGACCCTTCTTTTTCAAGACCTCTGCAATCCGCCATGGCATGCTGTCAATTAACTTCTGGGCCACATCCTGACTGATGGCAGTCCATTCTTGCAATATTAATGCTTAGAGTTTGTCAGAATTTGTGGGGTTTTGTTTGTACACCCGCCTCTTGAGGATTGACCACAAGTTCTCAATGGGATTAATGTCTGGGGAGTTTCCTAGCCATGGACCCAAAATATCGATGTTTTGTTCCCCGAGCCACTTAGTTATCACTTTTGCCTTATGGCAAGGTGCTCCATTATGCTGGAAAAGGCATTGTTCGTCACCAAACTGTTCCTGGATGGTTGGGAGAAGTTGCTCTCGAAGGATGTGTTGGTACCATTCTTTATTCATGGCTGTGTTCTTTGGCACAATTGTGAGTGAGCCCTCTCCCTTGGCTGAGAAGCAACCCCACACATGAATGATCTCAGGATGCTTTAGTGTTGGCATGATACAGGACTGATGGTAGCGCTCACCTTGTCTACTGCGGACAAGCTTTTTTCCAGATGCCCCAAACAATTGGAACGGGGATTCATCTGAGAAAATGACTTTACCTCAGTGCTCAGCAGTCCAATCCCTGTACCTTTTGCAGAATATCGGTCTGTCCCTGATGTTTTTCCTAGAGAGAAGTGGCTTCTTTGCTGCCCTTCTTAACACCAGGCCATCCTCCAAAAGTCTTTGCCTCACTGTGGGTGCAGATGGACTCACACCTGCCTGCTGCCATTACTGAGCAAGCTCTGTACTGGTGGTGCCCCGATCCCACAGCTGAATCAACTTTAGGAGACGGTCCTGGCGCTTGCTGGACTTTCTTGGGCACCCTGAAGCCTTCTTCACAACAATTAAACTGCTCTCCTTGAAGTTCTTGATGATCCAATAAATGGTTGATTTAGGTGCAATCTTACTGGCAACAATATCCTTGCTTGTGAAGCCCTTTTTGTGCAAAGCAATGATGGCGGCACGTGTTTCCTTGCAGGTAACCATGGATGACAGAGGAAGAACAATGATTCCATGCACCACCCTTCTTTTGAAGCTTCCAGTCTGTTATTCGAACCCAATCAGCATGACAGAGTGATCTCCAGCCTTGTCCGCGTCAACACTCACACCTGTCTTAATGAGAGAATCACTGACAGGATTTCAGCTGGTCCTTTTGTGGCAAGGCTGAAATGCAGTGGAAATGTTTTTGGGGGATTAAATTAATTTGCATGGCAAAGAGGGACTTTGCAATTCATTGCAATTCATCTGATCAATATTCATAACATTCTGGAGTATATGCAAATTGCCATCATACAAACTGAGGCAGCAGACTTTGTGAAAATTAACAGTTGTTTCATTCTCTTAACTTTTGGCCACGACTGTATATCTATATACAGTATATATACACACCATTACATACAATTATTATTATAATACGTGCCAATAAAATACAGAATATTTGTAAACAAGTTAATAAGAATGGAATAAGATTGCACAAAAAATGAGTACAATGCAATGCAATCTGCAACCCTGCGTGTGTGTGTGTGTGTGTGTGTGTGTGTGTGTGTGTGTGTGTGTGTGTGTGTGTGTGTGTGTGTGTGTGTGTGTGTGTGTGTGTGTGTGTGTGTGTGTGTGTGTGTGTGTGTGTGTGTGTGTGTGTGTGTGTGTGTGTGTGTGTGAATTAAAGGGTCTGTCTAGCCCAGTAGTCTGCATATTAGATGCTGTAGTTGGCACACCTCTCCTATCTCTGATTGTTCTAGGCTGATGATCTGAATGATACATGGTGTAGACTGCATCATGTGGTGTACTTCTCTGAAGGACAGTGTTCTGCCCGACTCTAGAGTAGTGGTCAGTGCTGTGTTGTGATGAGCCTGGTTTAGTAGAGCTGTGTTGTGATGGGCTGGATCTAGTAGTGTTGTGATGGG
The DNA here is from genome assembly GCF_023373465.1 of Oncorhynchus keta. Lineage (NCBI taxonomy): Eukaryota > Metazoa > Chordata > Actinopteri > Salmoniformes > Salmonidae > Oncorhynchus > Oncorhynchus keta. Next base: position 18,425,286 of record NC_068456.1, read on the forward strand.
CCGGGTCGAGTAGAGCTGTGTTGTGATGCGCTGGATCTAGTAGTGCTGTGTTGTGATGTGCCGGGTCTAGTAGAGCTGTGTTGTGATTGGCCAGGTCTGGTCGTGCTGTCCTGAGGCGGGTCTGGTAAATCTGTGTTGTGTTGGGCCTGGTCTTATAGAGCTGTGCTGTAATAAGCCGTGTCTGGCTCTTCTCTCCTGGGGATGGTAGGGGTACTGTTTTTTCAGAAAGTGGAGCGGGGGGCCTCTACTGCTGGGGTGATGGGTGTGTGGATCCCTGCCAAGTGTTGCATCCTGATCAAGATGTACATTATTGTATATATGTTCACATGTCAGAGTGGGGGTGGTGAGTCGTTCTGACGTTGAGCAGTGATGCACACTCCAAAGTGATCTGTTGATTTATTTTTTCGATCAACTTTCCTGGAAGTCTTTTCTTGGTAGGAGGGTGGACACAACTATATTGGTTGTTGGGAACATAGCCTATGCACGTTCTGCCACTCTTCTCACTGCCACAGATACATTTTCACCTTTGGCATGAAGGTGGTTTGTGCCAGTGTGAATGACGACGTTGTCAGGGGTGTCAATCCTGGTCTGACTGAGTAGCTGCATTTCACTGTCAGTTGTAGGAAAACAGAACTTACACACCTGGTGTCTAGGGAATAATCTTTCCTGGACTAAGAACTTCCCATTTGAATCAATAAGGATTGCAGTTGTGGGTGATTGTCTGGGTGGAGCAGACTGGGAGGCTGGTATCCTGACCTGGGCTGGAGCAGACTGGGAGGCTGGTTGGTTGACCTAGGCTGGAGCAGACTTGGCGGCTGGTTGGCTGACCTGGGCTGGAGCAGACTGGGAGGCTGGTTGGCTGACCTGGGCTGGAGCAGACTGGGCGGCTGGTTGGTTGACCTGGGCTGGAGCAGACTGGGAGGCTGGTTGGCTGACCTGGGCTGGAGCAGACTGGGAGGCTGGTTGGCTGACCTGGGCTGGAACAGACTGGTAGAGTGGTGCAGAGTCATCAGGCTGTGTAGTGGAGGCCATGCTGGTCTCAGGTTCTGCTTGTGTTGTACCAAGCTGGTGGACATGTTCTCTAGATGCAGAGCACATAATGACTAGCTGCTGGTTGAGGGTGTCAATGTACCTCTCTCTTTGTTCTAGCTCCTTTCTTGTTGTGCTCAGATGGTCTCTGAAGTCATCATTTGTCTGACTCAGCTTGTCCATTCTGCTTTCTAATTTAGCAATAGATGCTCTGCTCTCCTCCCTGAACTGTTTCATCTCTTATTTTAGTTTCTGGACAGTGTCCTCCTCTTGAAGCTTGTTCTCTCTGAGTTCTATGACCTCTGCTTTGACTAGAGAGAGGGTGTTGTGGAAATTTTGAATAGCAGGTGTTCTTGGTGTTGTAGGCATGTCCTTGGCTCTGCTGCAGGTGAGGTAGGTAGAGGGACACTGAGGGCTTCTTGCTGGGTCACAGAGACCGTTGGGGCCTGCTTTTCTCCATCTCCCTCCTTTTCTTTTTCCCCAGTTTCTGAGATGAGTTCAGCTTCTGCTTTTAGAGTAGCAAACCTTTTCACAAAAGCCTGGAGGCTTGAATCATTGGCTTGTATCAATGCAGTTCCATTATTATATAAGTTTACTGTTTGATACATGTTGCTTTGGTCAGCTTCTTCAAAAATGCTGATCTGACATCCTTGGCTGATGCCTCTCTTTTTTGAGAAAGGGAATTGGTTGCAAATAACCCTTTTCCATATGTTCCCTCATTTGGTATAAAATATTGCATTTGCTCTGGTTTTGCAACTGATAAGATCTGCAAACAGGCATTCATGGTTCTGTCCTATCAACAAACCTTTTAAACTTTTCTTAGCTTTCTCCGTTTGGATGTCTGGTGGGTAAACAATTTCCATAGCAACGCTGGTGATGTTGGCTACAATGTTGCAATAGAAGCATTGTTTCTTGTGTTATTGTCTCTTGTGTCTTTAGGGGACTGTTTTACTTTGATGTCCTTTTGTCTTCTGTCCTTATTTTGTCTTTCTTTTCATCTGTTAACTAGATATTATGTGTTAGCTAGCTAGCTTCTTTACAAGAGAGTCCCTAGCAACTGTTATCAACTGGTTAACAATTGAGCTAGCTAGATAACAACAATTTTATGAAAAACAGTCACTTTTTCAAAAGCGTATCTTCTTTGTTTGTTGCTTGTTTTGTCTCCTATTCAGTCTTGCTGTTTTCTTATGCTTTTTTCCCGATGTACTTCACTCTAAAAACCATGTAAATTTCAATATTTGTTGGAGCTCATTTTTTCAGCAGCTGCTGCTCAATTTGGAACTCCGGAACTCTCTCTCTCTCCCTCAGTATCTCTCTCCCTCAGTATCTCTCTCTCTCTCCCTCAGTATCTCTCTCTCTCTCTCTCTCTCTCTCTCTCTCTCTCTCTCTCTCTCTCTCTCTCTCTCTCTCTCTCTCCTTCAGTATCTCTCTCTCTCTCAGTATCTCTCTCTCTCTCTCTCTCTCTCTCTCTCTCTCTCTCTCTCTCTCTCTCTCTCTCTCCTTCAGTATCTCTCTCTCTCCCTCAGTATCTCTCTCTCTCTCTCTCTCTCTCTCTCTCTCTCTCTCTCTCTCTCTCTCTCTCTCTCTCTCTCTCTCTCTCTCAGTATCTCTCGCTCTCTCTCAGTATCTCTCGCTCTCTCTCAGTATCCCTCTCTCTCTCTCTCTCTCTCTCTCTCTCTCTCTCTCTCTCAGTATCTCTCTCAGTATCTCTCTCAGTATCTCTGTCTCTCTCTCAGTATCTCTGTCTCTCTCCCACTCTGTGTTTCTCTCTTTTGTACTCTCTCTGTTCACATTAAAATTGAAGCTGCTTTATTGGCATGAAAAACATTGTGTCAATATTGCCAAAGCAACAGTGCATACAATATACATCAATAAAAGTATAAACAATAACAAATAAAAATATAAAATGGTAGAAAATAATACAATGTTTCTCTCTGTTGTACTCTCTCGCTAGTATCTCTTAGTATCTCTGTCGCTCGTATCTCTGTCTCTCTCTCAGTATCCCTCGCTCTCTCTCAGAATCTCTCTCTCTCTCTCTCTCTCTCTATCTCTCTCTCTCTCTCTCTCTCTCTCTCTCTCTCTCTCTCTCTCTCTCTCTCTCTCCTCTCTCTCTCCTTCAGTATCTCTCTCTCTCCCTCATCTCTGTCTCTCTCTCTCTCTCTCTCTCTCTCTCTCTCTCTCTCTCTCTCAGTATCTCTGTCTCTCTCCCCACTCTGTGTTTCTCTCAGTTTCTGTCTCTCTCTCAGTATCTCTGTCTCTCTCCCACTCTGTTTTCACATTAAAAAATTGAAGCTGCTTTATTGGCATGAAAAACATTGTGTCAATATTGCCAAAGCAACAGTGCATACAATATACATCAATAAAAGTATAAACAATAACAAATAAAAATATAGAATGGTAGAAAATAATACAATGTTTCTCTCTGTTGTACTCTCTCGCTATCTTTCTCTCTCAGTATTTCTCTCTCTTAGTATCTCTGTCGCTCGCTCTCTGTCTGTCTGTCTGTCTGTCTTTCTTTCTTTCTTTCTTTATCTCTCTCTGTCTGTCTCTCTCTCGCTCTCTCGTACTCTCTCTCTGTTTCTCTCTCTCTGTGTGTTTTTCTCTCTGTTTCTCTCCCTCTCTCGCTTTCTCTCTCTCTGTATCTTTCTCTTTCTCTCAGTATCTCTCCCTCTCTCTCTGTTGTCCTCTCTCTCTCTCTCTCTCTCTCTCTCTCTCTCTCTCTCTCTCTCTCTCTCTCTCTCTCTCTCTCTCTCTCTCTCTCTCTTTCTCTGTTTCTCTCTCTGTCTTTCTCTCTCTTTCTCTCTCTCTCTCTGTTTTTCTCTCTGTTTCTCTCTCTCTCACTTTCTCTCTCTCTCTGTATCTTTCTCTTTCTCTCAGTATCTCTCTCTCTCTGTTGTCCTCTCTCTCTCTCTCTCTCTCTCTCTGTCTTTATCTCTCTCTTTCTCTCTCTCTCTCTGTCTTTATCTCTCTCTTTCTCTCTCTCTCTCGCTTTCTCTCTCTCTCTCTCTCTCTCTCTCTCTCTGTATCTTTCAATTCAATTCAATTCAATTCAATTCAAGGGCTTTATTGGCATGAGAAACATGTGTTAACATTGCCAAAGCAAGTGAGGTAGACAACATACAAAGTGAATATATAAAGTGAAAAACAACAAAAATTAACAGTAAACATTACACATACAGAAGTTTCAAAACAGTAAAGACATTACAAATGTCATATTATATATATATATACAATGTACAAATAGTTAAAGGACACAAGATAAAATGAATAAGCATAAATATGGGTTGTATTTACAATGGTGTTTGTTCTTCACTGGTTGCCCTTTTCTCGTGGCAACAGGTCACAAATATTGCTGCTGTGATGGCACACTGTGGAATTTCACCCAAAAGATATGGGAGTTTTTCAAAATTGGATTTGTTTTCGAATTCTTTGTGGATCTGTGTAATCTGGGGGAAATATGTCTCTCTAATATGGTCATACATTGGGCAGGAGGTTAGGAAATGCAGCTCAGTTTCCACCTCATTTTGTGGGCAGTGAGCACATAGCCTGTCTTCTCTTGAGAGCCATGTCTGCCTACGGCGGCCTTTCTCAATAGCAAGGCTATGCTCACTGAGTCTGTACATCTTTCTCTTTCTCTCAGTATCTCTCCCTCTCTCTCTGTCTTTCTCTCTCTCTCGCTCGCTTTCTCTCTCTCTCCATATCTTTCTCTCTCTCTCAGTATCTCTCCCTCTCTCTGTCTCTCAGACAGACAGACAGACAGACAGACAGACAGACAGACAGACAGACAGACAGACAGACAGACAGACAGACAGACAGACAGACAGACAGACAGACAGACAGACAGACAGACAGACTGAATGTCCTGCGTGCTTTCTCTCTCAGTTCATTCACTGCCTCATTAAGGTGTCCAGTTGAGCTTATTTTTAAACCTAAGTAATTGTAGTGTGTGCAGTACTCTATACTCTATATATTTTGTACCAATTGAGAACTTTGGTCTAATTCCCTGAGATCTGGATCTTCTCTGGAAAATCATTATTTTAGTATTTTTGGGGTTTACTTCCAGGGCCCAGGTCTGGCAGTACTGCTCTAGCAGGTCCAGGCTCTGCAGTAGGCCATGTGCTTTGGGTGACAGCAGGCATAGGTCATTTGCGAGGAGTAGGCATTTAACCTCTGAATTGTGGAGACTAACACCAGGGGCTGAGGATTTTTCTAGAATAGTGGCCAATTCATTAATGTAAATATTGAGGAGTGCAGGGCTCAGATTGCAACCCTGGCAAAGGCCCTGCCCCTGGTTAAAGATGAAAGAATTGTGTTATTTTCTTGCCAATTTTAATGCTGCAAGTATTGCCAGTATACATTGATTTAATTATGTCATGTTTTACCCCCTACACCACTTTCAATAACTTTGTAGAACAGTCCTGTATGCCAAATCAAATGCTTTTTGGAAGTTGATGAAGCAAGCATATATTTTGGTATTATTTTGGTGGACATATTTATCTATCAGAGTGTGTAGAGTGTAAATATGATCAGTCGTGCGATGTTTTGGTATAAATCCAATTTGGCTTTTACTCACATTGTGCTTATTAAGGAAGTTTAGAACTCTTACATTTATAATAATACAGACAACCTTCCCCAGGCTGCTGTTCACACAAATGCCTCTGTAATTGTTAGAGTCAAATTTGTCTCCGTTCTTAAAGTTTGGAGTTATGAGTCCTTGATTCCAGATGTCAGGGAAATAACCTACACTCAGAATCAAACTGAAACAGTTTTAATATAGCCAACTGAAATTTTGCACTAGTGAGTTTGAGCATCTCATTTAGGATGCCATCAGGTCCGTATGCTTAAATTTGAGAGCCTGAAGTTTCTTATAGAGCTCCTGGTCAGTTATATGGGGAGTCCAGTGGATTTTGATTGTCCTTTATAGCTTTTTCTAATCCATTCAGCTTCTCATGAATTTGGCGTTGTTCTGCGTTTGTGTCAATTTGAACGGTATTGTAGAGTGTTTTAAAATGGGTTGTCCATATGTCACCATTTTGTATCACTAATTCCTCTTGTTTCGATTTTTTTTTTCTTCAATTTTGCCAGAAGTTGTTTGTGTTTATGGACTCCTCAATTCGTGTCAGCTGCTTGCTGTTGTACTGTGCGTTTTTGGTTCTGAGTGTTACGTTTATAGAGTTTTAAAGTCTCACAGTAATGAAGGTGTAATTCACCATTATTCGGGTCTCTGTGCTTATGGTTGGATAGTGTTCCATGTTTTTTCCTTATAATTTTACAATTTGCATCAAACCAGTTGTCATCTGTGGTCTTTTTTGTTAGTTTTTTTTAATCAATTTCAATTGTGCTTCTTTTGCCTTTTGCCTGAATATATAGTTGATGTTTTGTACTGCCAGATGCCTTCTTTACTGTGAGTGAATGTGGTATCCAGAAAGTTATCTAAGAGTGTCTGGATATTTTGGTTACAGGTTGCTTTCTGGTATTCTTCTGTGTTGTTTTGGGCCCTTCTGTATGAATTTCTGATGTTGTACAGCTTACTGGGCTGTGAATGTCTGGTTGTTTCCATGTCTGTTCTTTTGAGGAACAACTTCATTTGGCTGTGATCAGACAGAGGTTTGACAGTGAATGAGCTGAGAGAGAAAGGGTTCATGTCTGTAATCATATAGTCTACTGTACTGTGGCCAAGAGGTGAGCAGTAGGTGAATCTCCCCAAAGAGTCCCCCCATTACCTACCATGACAAAGTACAGACCCAGGCTTCTACAGACCTGCAACAGATTCCTTCCTTTTTTGTTGATGGTGCTGTCACTGTTGTTTCTATGAGGAGATTAAGGCAGTTAGAAACAGTATGGCCTGTAATAAAGCTGCCCCCTTGTGTGGTCGTGAGATCAGGTTGTGTTCCTGTTTGCGCATTTGTGTCCCCACAGATGAGCACATTTCCCTGTGTCTCTTCCTCAAGGGTGGGGAAGATCTCCTCTGAGTAATATGGGGATTCTGAGTGGGGGATAAATATTGCGCAAAGGAACACATATTTTTCTGTCAGTACAAGTTTTTTTTCAGTTTTAACCTAATGTGATATATACCAATTTTGAGGGGATCAATGTGATTTTGTAGTTCGGGTTTGTACCAAATGATCAGTCCTCCGGAGTCTCTGCCTCTATTGACAGTGCTGTGTTTCTGTGATGGCACAATCACCTCTCTGTAGCCTGTGGGGCAGTGAGTGACAATGTCAGCCTTACACCTCGTCTCCTGCAGAATGATTACCTCTCTGTAGCCTGTGGGACAGTGAGTGACAATGTCAGCCTTACACCATGTCTCCTGCAGAATGATGACATCAACATCTTTAAGATTTTTGTTG